>NC_134703.1:113926504-114226504 GCF_043290135.1 Rhipicephalus microplus | reverse complement strand
TTTCTTTTGTCGAGCGAATGAAAGAAAAAAATTTGAGGACATTTGGGGGTGACCTGAAGTGAATTGGCATTTTTCATGAGAATCTATTTTGTTCACCCTGCAGCAACAAGATGGACAGTCGCACCTTGCTGCTCCTGGTTATCCTGGCGTCCGCAGTGGCGCTGGCGTCGTGCGCAGCCCAAGATGGCGGCGAGACAGCGAGGCATAGCGTGCAAAAAAGAGGACTGCTGGACACCATCGCCGAGGGAGCCAGGTCCCTGCGAGATGGGGCTGCTGAGTTCTTCGATCGCTCATGGTGTGAGTAGCTCTGAGCTGCATTTATAGTGCATCTATTTAGATTACAAGCGATTAATTGTAGGTGGTAACTCTCAAGTCGTCGGGATCATTTTGCAAATGCCCTACGCTTAGCGCATGTGTTCTCGTGCATTTACCTTAGTTTCTCGGTACCCCTGTTGATAATATTGTCATTTTTAGACGTCGTCATACATTGAGCTTTCACTCTGGCGTAAATTGTTATTTGACCTTAGTATCTTTTTAAAGGCATTGTTACGAAGCTCAAAGCATGTATCGTAGATAAAATGACCTGGAAGCTTCATTTCAAACTATGGCTTGCACGAGCGGCAAATGAAGGAACTAACTTTCACACCGTCAACATTTACGAAATGAATACACTTTATCAGGAGACAAAGGTAAATACGTCGATGTGACGACGCGTTTCTTTACCCTAGCATGGTGGATTACCGCAGAACAGGGAAGGTCGCCGGACCCGACGTCTCGGCAAGTCGACCTAGTCTTCGTCAGAGAAGTCTGCTAGTCCACTTTGGCCCACGCAACACGCACGTCGTGTGAATTTCGTGGCCCATGCTCCTGACGTTTATACCTGCAGAAATGCGTGCCTCGTGAAGGTTTTCTTGTGCGAATAAATTGCGCGACTGTATACCTGTAAGAAAGCCATGCTATATATTACATCAACCACTCAAGGCCATTCTGGTAACAAACACGAGTTGTCAGGGCTGTTTCTGTTGTGTCGGGGCTGAGCTGGCCGCGACGCCGACGAAGGAGAACAACGAAGCACCGCCGTTGCCGGCGGCAGCCACCCACGACTTGGGCGCGGAAAGAAAAACGTCCGCCTCGAACAACGGGCTCATCACGCACTCATTTATTTACACATATATACATATGATTATACATATGATACATGTCACTGCTGCACGAGGCGCCGCATGACAATGGAAACAAAAAACCGAAACTGAAAACGAAACTAAACGGAACAGCACAACACAACAGTTACGCTAACTCCAGTTTACACAGTGCGCGTTTGATTGGTGCTGGACGAGCGTTCGATGTGCCATTGTGACGTACAAACTTCAGTACTACTGTGGTTCATTGAAGTCATTTGCCTGAAAATTTGGAAAAATGATCCATTGTTAGTCAGTTTTGCCCAAGGAGATCAAACTTCCTGGGGTCCTTCTAGACTCCTAATAGCAGTATATATTATCGAACTTGGGATGAACTACGTTAAAAAATTAACATTGCTTTCATGATGAATCGGCTATTCACCGCGGCGTTTTCAGTTTGGCAGCGTTTTGACATGAGGACCTTCACTCGTCAGGGCACGCGTGACTGTTGCTTTTCACTTCCTATCTTCTACCAGTTCAAACCTGTGTTCGATTGTATACCATCAAGCTCAACTAAAATCCCGTGCTTAGAAATGCGGTGTGCGTTATCAATGGACTAATTTCAGAAGGCTTTGAAGGTGCTGACGACAAACCTTCAAATGGCTGTCTTGGTTAATGTTGCACGCCAGGACCGCTTATACAAAATCACTCTGATGTGCACCTTTTGTGCGGTATTTTGTCATTCTTTTTGAAGGTAAAAATGTTTCGCGAAGAGTTTGTCACATGTTATATGCGAGTATGAATGATTCTAGCAAGTTACGACGCGAGCACATTGAAAAAAAAAACATATTTATTTTATTTATTCATTTATTTATTTATTTATACATACTGCAGCCCTATTCAGGGCTATCGCAGGAATTGGACGTTATATAATACTAGGCACAGAAAAAATACAAACAAATAATACAAATTGTGAAGCAACTACACTCGTAACAAAGCAAAAGTAAAAATGAAGTAATAATATGGCAGCTCTATTGCTATAGAAACTGACGGAACGCTTAGCACGACCACCCAGCCATTCCCTTTCATAGGGTTTCCGTTCACCAAAGTGTCGATGACGTCAATATTTGAGCGAAGCATGTATGTATTTCCGAGGCACCCAGTAGAATCTTCACATTCACATTCACAATCTATATGTGCTACATGGTCGCTACTCTTTGCTGCGCTTCATCGACTTCCTGCTTGTTACGGCTGTTAAGACACGTGTCGTCTACAGCGAGTTCGGTCAGGTTATTTGCCCCATCAGATGTAGCAACGCAGCACCCGCGAAGCGCAGGCATTCGATTGCTCGGCGGAGTGGTGGCGCCCTCTGTGGCACGTCGCCGCAGTCAGTCGCACGCTTACAAAACTTTTCTAGCAATTCGAAGTTAGTTATTGCGATCACTCCTTGGTTATTTCTGTCAATTATAATATTTTAGACCTTAATTGTTGCTTCATCTTGACCCGGTTTCGAGCATTGATAGCCTTGCTAGGCCCTGTATTGAGCGCTTTACCGCGAGCGTTATCACGCCACGTGGCATGCATGGATGGTGAAAAAGACAGGCCCCTAAAGTAGCCACCCTACCTCAAGTACGCAGGTTTTCCTTTTCACGTGTTCGAATCGTAACATGCTGGAACCTTCACACTGTCACCCCGTACCAAATTGTCCCATACTATTCAAACGTATACTTTCACAATGGTTCGACTAATCCGTGTTCCTTCCCGCACTATTCGCAGCCGGAATCAAGGCGGCCTTCAGAGACTTCATGAACTGGCTGCGGGGAGCGCCATCCACTGTGAGTATACGAGTCACTGCAGGAGCACATCGGATGCACGTATACGATTGAACGAAGGCGAATCGGCTCATGACGCCCTTGACAAGTTATGTTGCAACATGCGTTGGAACTTTTTAGGGGGTGTTTTCAGAGTACAACGCTGTAATGACAGAATTCTGCGTAATATAATTACGTAATTTTCTATGAGAGATGCGAAATCACCTTTGACGTATTCGACGTGCAGCCCGATAATCGAATTCAGAGCCCAATGGCTAATAATATATATATCCAGAATTATTTTTCTACTTTTAGTAGTCATCCTAACATTGTTACAAGATCAAACACACTATAATTTTTGAATAGCAAATGTAGAAAAACAGAAAAATTAGCGCGAGCATTTTTGAGTAGAACATTGCGCAGAAATCTATTTAACTAATGTTCGTTTTATGAAATAACAATTGACCTATTTCGTTACAAAGGTTATTCTGCTTATTCCTGGCTGCTGGCCAGTAACCAGTTAAAATTTATGTTACTCTGGATTTATATGTGCCACATATAGAAAACGTTTACATTGTGTTTATTGTTAGAAGTGACAGGACAGACGAACGCTGGTCTCTCTTTTCGTTTCTTAATCAGTCCCTATGTCTTGATACATGAGCCCGAATTCACCACTGCGTTGTACGAACTAGTGCCACATTACCGAATATGTGCGAGTGCGTTCACGTCGATCCTCCAAATGTACCACTTCGTCATCAGCTTGGTACCCCCGTAACAGTGAAATCGCATAGGCCGCGTTCTGCGCAAAAGTTACGTCATGCGCTGCCGCTGAAAAGTGACCACGCGGCTACATCGGAGCCCTGGTAGATGCCTTCACAATGTATGACGTCGTGGCGATTGGCACGGGGACTTCAAGGTGCCGTCGCCACCCGTATTTTCTTGTTGCGTGCTTCCTCGTTTACCAAGCATCTTCTCGCGGTGAAATCGTGATGATTTGGGCACAGATAGCTTGCACAGACGTCACTGAAACCGCCACGTTGAACCCCATGGCACACGCAATGTTTGAGACGTCGTGTGTAGACATTATCATTACATAACTTGCAAGTTCTCTTGTTATTGACGCTCAGAGGCCAATAGTGTTCTGGCCACATCGTTATCGATGAAGCAGATTAAGCGCGATGTGATTATTCATACCGCCTTAAGGTGATGCAAGGTCGCAATGTTGGTGGACCAGTACTTTGTGACGCTGCGACTGTGACGTCATGTGCAAGCTATCTAATAAATGCGCAACATGGTACTTTGGGGACCCGCCTTGCCACCATCTACTGTCTATGATGTCGCACGGTTTCACAGTGGTTAACACATGCTTAAAGCAAAGCTAACAGTGCCCAAAAGCACTGAACAATTAAATGACAGTTTGAAATAATGTAAAGCACCGAAACAACCAATAATTAGTCACAATAATTTACCTATTATCTTGAAAAAACGCTTCTGAAACATTCGGCTGAGACCAGCGTCGCGCAAGAGAATTGAGGAGATGTGTTTGCCGAGGTAAATCACCGGGTTCTCCGTGCTAACCAGTTTCACGGTAGTGGAGCCGCATTAGGTGCGAGATTCAAAAACACAGCCAGGGCCTACACATAACTGAATGGCGTCAGCGCAAGATTTAGCGCGGCAAATAAGTACACCAAGACCTATATACACAAGATCACATGATAGCACTGCTTGCAATTGAATCAGCGCTGGGTGAAGAAGATTAGCGCTTTATTTTGTGAAAGAATAATTCACTAATATGAGTACAATCGGCTTTTTTCCCCTAGTGTTCCACGAGTGCACGTTAAAGAACCCCAAGTAGTCCAAATTTCCGGAGCCCTCCACTACGGCGCCTCTTATAATCATATGGTGGTTTTGGGACGTTAAACCCCACATATCAATCAAATCATTAATCATCAATTTTAGTGTTCCACAACTATAACACTATTCACTAACTGGTGTTGATTGATTTGTTCGGTTTAACGTCCCAAAACTACCATATGATTATGAGAGACGCCGTAGTGAAGGGCTCCGAAAATTTCGACCACCTGGGGTTCGACTACCTGGGGTTCTTTAACGTGCACCCAAATCTGAGCACACGGGCCTACAACATTTCCACCTCCATCGAAAATGCAGCCGCCGCAGCCGAAATTCGAACCCGCGACCTGCAAGTCAGCAGCCGAGTACCTTAGCCACTAGACCACCGCGGCGGGTCATCACTAACTGGTGTTCACTGCCACATTGTCATTTGAGCGCCACTGCAGCGATAAAACCTTGGTTATCTTAAAGTGGCGTAAAGTGTCGAAACGTTGTTTTGCCAAGCGTTTAGAACGAGCGATAAAAACGAGAACAGATTTCACAGTGTCTTATCTACTGCTACACGTTCTGGTGCAGGATGAAGTGTTCCGTCCGGCCACTCCACCGGCATCCGGAAAGTCGTACGACGATGAACCAGAAACCGGCTTCGGTTTCGAGCACCCGCACCACGCCGAGCCGTGTCCGGACTCGAGGGGACACCCAACCGCCGAGCCGACCACGCGGAGCAGCACGCAAACGGGCACGCTCTCAAAGTCGACGGGACCCGCCAGCACCACGACCGAAGAGGTGTCCTCCGAAGAGGAATCCGAGACCACCAGTGGAGCCTCCGAGGCGTCGGTCACCCCACCCGCCTCTTCAGTGGTGACTACCACGCGAGCTCCCAGCCTAGCGACGACGACCAAAGCACCGACGACGGCAGCAGAAACAGTCGGTCCGCGAGGCGCCGGAGGAGATTTGGGGGCGCCTCCGATAACCGAGACGGCAGCGCAGGGGAGCACGGACGCTCCACAAACGACGTCGGACACAGCTACTGGCGAGGCAGTGAGCGTGTCGGCGACTCGCGACTACGCGGTTCCTACGGCCACGGATAAGACGCCGGCGCCATCCATCGATTCCACGAGCAGCCCAACGCTGCCTCCGGAAGACCCGTCGGAAAACGACATCGATGCCCAGCCGTCGTCCAAGGAACCACCGCCGTCGCGGCGAAGAGGAAATGAGCCCGGCTTCGTGATCTCTGACGGTCGTTAATCGAACACATCCTCAAGAATGTGTGGTCCCATCCAGAAGACCCCTTGCGCTACGTAGTCGCCAGGTCAAAGGCCTTTTGGCAAGTCAACATTGTTTTTTGCCTTCTTAAGTACACAACAGGCGACAGCTTTCATCGCTAGAAGGGCTGTCCTGAAGTGCAGCCGAGAGTACACGGATCATCGAGGGACTGCTGTGACTCTTGTGGACACCTAAAATGTGCGTTGGCAGGCTCCAAGACAAGAACAGGTGTCTTCAACGGTGCTTATACCCGCAAATCTTGAACTGCGCTCAAATGCTTGCGTCAGCGTGTATACCTATCTTAATATGTCGCTATCCGCTCATGCAGAACAAAAGGGCCAAAAAAGGTGTCCTTACAGGCCCCTCGCCGATTATCATGCTTACGAAAATCGAGTTTGCCACATACGTCTCGCAATGTCATGAAACACAACGGGTCTCTCTGCATCATAGGTATATAAAGAGTCGGCCGGCGTTATCGACTTGGGTGGCCAAGAAGGGCTGGAACAGGTAGCGCGGACGATAGTTGGCAAGCAAGTGCACATTTGAGGAAAAAGAGCCATTACAGTGTGAGGAAATGGTGGCCAAGGTACCCGTGGACATTTAGTAGGTCGCGCAAACGCAAAGTTCGAGACGGCGTGTTCTGGACATATATTAGAAGCACGCGGCGCGCGCACGCACATGCTTATATGAGCTCTTGCGCCATGGCACGAAGTAACTATGTTATGCCAAATCAGAACTAAATGAGACTGCATGGTGGCCATTTGATATGGAGACACTGGCACGAACAACTACATGTTAAACGACGACGTCTGAGTGTCATTTCTTTGAGGTGTTTTCATTTTTGCCCTCTTAACATGTATCAATGATGTACACAATCTTATCGCCGATGATGGTAGAGCTGTCGCAAGAACAGTATATAGATTGCCCTTCAGCAATAGTTTGCAGGATACGGGTTGCGTCTATAAATATGCAGGCTGGAAGGCTATTTTATTTACGATTGCCGAGACACTGCATGCAGCAAAAATAAAGCCAACTGGCGAACGCATAACAAAATAAGACGAAAACGTAGTGGTACGTGTCACGTTTATAGTAGGCGATTCTATTACGAACATCACCCAAATTTGGTGTGTCGCTTCGAACCGGTGAAGGACAATTGAGATGGCGACTTCAACAGTGGATCCCACGGCCATCAGAAGTTAAGTGGAAGAGGAGGGTGTGGTGCTGTTGTGAAGGTGTTTCTGTGAAGAAAGGCAGGCCGAATTTGTGAACTTAGAAACAGCTAAATAAATTTGCGATCACTTCTGGAATACAGAAAACATTTCTCTAATTTTACACGAAGCTGCTGCGTGTTTCAGATTTCAGTGGCGACGGCGGCGATCTTGTTCGCGAAAAACACCAGCGCCGGTGAGTGTGCGGAAATGTGCTAATAGGCTCTTGAAAGTGCGCCGCTGACATGCGTATTTGCAGGTATGAGCCATTTTTAATGCGAACGCATTTCTTAGTCGGACTAAGAAATGCGTTCATGTCAGGCGTCCGTTGGGATCAGTCCACCGCCCTCTCCCATAGCAACAACTGCAGGTGCGTGCGCACTTATCCTCGTCTCTAGCAACCAGAGCATGTGGTGCGAGAGACTGTAGGAGAGGGTAGGTGCAGTGCTTCGCCGCTCCTTCACTCGCCGTTCACTCTTTCTTCTCCCTGTGTCCCTTTCCCGTCTGCTCGCGCCTCACTCATGACCGTTCGCTGGCTGGGTGCCTCTCAACTCTCAAGAACATCCGGAAATGTGTGCTCGAGACGCCGCTGTGAAACGCCAACGCCGAGCCGAGAACGTTAGCTTTGCTCACTTCATAGTATTTTTTAACCGTGCACGCTAGCTACTTGAGCTGGAAACGCACAGCGCGTTTCTCGCGACAGAAAAACGTCATGCGCTGGGTTCTCACGTGCGAAACGCCGTTATGGGCGCTAAACAATGAATTCGCGTTTCCAAATGACTCCCTTCGGGGAGGTAATTGCATTTTTTTTTCAATAATTGATGCTCTGCACCTCATTCAGCGACGACTAGCCGCCCTCCTCAGTGATGTCATCGAAGACAAGGAGTGAGCCGTCGGAGGGGGGGGGGGGGGAGCAGGGCCGTCGCCGAGGATCTCGGAAGATGTCCCTAGAACAGTGGATCCCCGACAACCTAGCCCCAAGCATAACCCTATGACGAATAAAGTTTATTTAACTCAACCCCTCCTTCCACTTACAGGTGCGTGGGCGGGTGCAAAATTTTATTTGTGTCCGGCAAGACGCATGTTAGCGTGCAGCGGACAACTGCTCTCCAACAATAATCGACTTGTCGGGGTTCAACGATTCCTGATGTAAGTGTGATCTTGATATCTTATAGGCAGTGCCCGTCACTAATCGGTTAGAATTGCGCCCCCGCATCCATGGAGAACTCTCAAACAACATAAGCATCTCGAGTTTCCAAATTCGGCGTCAGGGGTGCTTCAATGAAAAGTGAATGATTTTTATTATTCTAATTACCCCGACATCCTTGATGAAATGATATCTGAACACGAAAACATGTCTGGGAGGTTCGAACACACAAATACATACAAGCACAAATACTTCAATACAAAACACCCACGCTTGTTCGTATTACAACCTTAAAGCTTGCTGCAATAGACGCAAGTATACTCTATCGCATCATCCATCATACGATGGAGTACTGGTGGAAGCAAATCATAGGACAATGCTGTAAAATTAGCAAGGACAGTAAATCAACGGCGAAGTCATCAAATGTGGTGATGCTAGGAACCGTGAGCCTACCGGAGGACTCGTCAACGCTTCTTTTCAAGGGATCAAGGTATTGCATTGCTGTCAGTGTTCCTGTGCATGAACTAGCGGAACGCCCCGCCGCGGTGGTCTAGTGGCTAAGGTGCTCGGCTGCTGACCCGCAGATCGCGGGATCCAATCCTGGCTGCGGCGGCTGCATTTCTGATGGAGGCGGAAATGTTGTAGGCCCGTGTGCTCAGATTTGGGTGCACGTTAAAGAACCCCAGGTGGTCGAAATTTCCGGAGCCCTCCACTACGGCGTCTCTCATAATCATATGGTTACTTTGGGACCTTAAACCCCATAAATCAATGAACTAGTGGAACTTAACAGATATGTGGCTGGCAAAGCATCAGCAGAGGATAAAGAAAGGTGTCTGCTAGATGGTGTAGATAGCCAGGCAAAATGTGTTTCAAGTACCGGGCTGAGTCATAAAGCTGAGGTTATGCGAAAAACGGCAGTGTTTTGTAGGGAAACATTGTCATTTTGGAAGCTGACAAAGAAGGGTGTTTTGTAGCTCTTCAAAGAAAAATGTTTAATTTGAAGGCAGCAGGGGCTATAGGAAAGAATTTCGTTCAGAAAATCTGAATCGAAAGTTAAGAGTGAGGTTACCAGGTTATGTAAACACCTCAAGTTGGAAAAGTTGGCAACAAATATTAGCAAAATAAAAGCTACGGCATTAAAAGTATTTTTCAGCGCGAAAACACACAAAATTGATGTACCCTTCAAAAGTATAGTGAGCGAACGGGACACATGGCAGATTTTACTTAGTAGGCACCTACAGAAGGTGCTGAGGTGCGTTAATATTAAGGACCGCTTCTTCACTAGCAGTTCGAAAGACACAGTGCAGTTCCTGAGAGATAATGCATGAGCACCCGCTTAACAATGCCTTCTCAGTAGATGTGGAAGATATTTTTTTACTCAATTCCACAAGACGAACTTGTTGCGGTGAGATAATGCATAGAAGAAAGCGGCGTCATACCCTTTCAAAACGCGGCTGGCGTAACACTAGACAACTTTTTAACTCTGTTGGAAGCCTACACAAGCAGTACTTTCATATCTTTCGACCAGGAACTTTTTCTGCAGAAACACGGCATTTGCGTTAGATCCTGCATTGCGCCGCGGCTGTGCAATATATTTTTATCTAATGTTGACCGGTTGCTTGACGAAGCGCTTAATCTGCATAGCACCTTGAACGTTGCTAAGGTTTTTAGGTATGTGCATGACAAGGCTCCTTGACGCGCTGCGATGATATTTTAAAATATTTTTGGAACTCACGGAAAAGGACTGGTGTTTACACGAGAACTGCCGCAATGTAACACCCTGCAATTTTTAGATTACCGTTTAACTTTCCTATAACGGGCAAACGTGATGGCGATATTTCTCTCGCGCGAAGAAAGGGATGGTGCCGTATGACTCTTGCTAGTCAAAAATAGTCAAGCGTGGTTTAGCTATATATGCTCTGCCTGTGATGTACTCTCGAACAATCGTGCATGCAGATGATGCAGGCATCATTCGAAAACCAGATCCGGCGACTTGAAGCTGCGAATTTCCCTGACTCGTTATTGACAGCTGTGTCCGAAGCGCTTTTGTGGAAAGCAAAGAGTGAATGCACTAGAGCTGCCACGGGGGAACAAGGAACTGAAACCGAGAGTCCTGCAGTGATTCCTTATGTTCATAAGGTCTCCCACAACCTGAAAAAGGTAGCAGGCCGGTATGGGGTACCTGTCGCCTTTTCCGCGCCCGTAAAACTGGCTCAGCTGTGCCCGAGAACAGCGCGGGCGCGGGGGGTGGAGGCGAGCCGTCAGGGATGCGGCAAGAAACATGGCATGCATGATGTACAGGAAATAAGCAAAGGCGCGGTTTGTGAGATTCCTTTTTCTTGTGGCAATTCGCACATCGGGACCACGGGGCACTGCAATAATGAACGGGTTAGGGAGCATAAATTAAATCTAATGAAGGATGGCTTGGCGCATGTGCCTATGCGTTTTGCAAAGCCTGCGGGTGTGTACTACGTTTTAATAAGTTTAAGATTCTATGGGTAGAAGTAGGTATAAAACTGCGCGGGAGTTGCTGGAAGCCGATTACATTAAAAATAAAAGTGTATCAGCGACACGTCGGTGACGTTGTACGTATCGGAGAAGCGATTGTTTGATAGCTGGACAGCGTAAGGCTGCGTGAAGACTGCGCATGTCTGTATGTTGTTACTTAAGTCTGGGTTTGCGCTCGGTCTACTTTAGTTGGAAGTGCCGCGTGTGCTTCTTGTTGTGTGCTCCTTTACTTGGTGTTATTTGCAACCGTCCCGGCCGGGATCACTGAACCCGCGACCTTCGGGACATCAGCAGAACGCGGTAACCAAAACGGCGGACTTGAGGTATGAGTAAAATAAACTGAACGTATACCTGGTTTCTTATTGCAACAAGTTAAGAAAATAACAAATGGCGGCACGACAAAACGTAAAGCAATTGCTACAAATATAACTAGCCTAATCATTTGCTCACGTTCTTCGCGTAATTGCAAGCCATGGCATTCAGTGGATTGAATTTCAAGAGTGCAAGGTGTGCGCGTAAATGCGACCGCATGGAAGCGATCCAACTGCTTCAGCTCTGCTGTTTAGGCGCTTCTATCCCTTTTAAGTGTGAATACACTTTATAAGCGACCCCAAACCATCCACCGCCGTCGGCGGCGTCCGCAGTCTTCTCTCTATCTTTAAAAGAAAGAGGACTTGGCGGGCCGCAGCGCGACGCTCTACCGAATAAGCCACGGACGCGACGCTGATATCGGTGTCGCGCCTTATACCCCCTCCCCCTTCGCTCGCTCCTCCGCTCTCCTCGCTCGCTGCAGCTGCGCGCGCACCCCTCTCTCTCGCGCGCCCGCCTTCTCTCTCAGCCTCCCGTCGAGAGCGGGTCGTGAGGGGGAGTGAAGTTAAAATCCGTTGGCATTCGCCAGTGAGTTAACGTAAACTCCCCCGTGTGATCAAATTGCGATTCCCAGGAACCATTACACCATAAAGGCACCATAGTGTGATTAATAAATATAATAGTGCGAATTAATAAATACCCCTCATAGCATCACCCCGTGTATTCGCACTTAACCATGTTCACCCTCGGGGAAATGCTTGGGAGTTTTTTAAGCTCGAAGATCATGCGCCGTGTGGGCAATGTCCTGCGATTTTTTTGTACACCCTTCGTTTGATTTCTTTCCTCCGTAGCACGCCGTGCGCAGATCTCGACAATAAGACGGCAAAGAACGATCCCATGACGTAATGGCGCCTTTGCAACAGCGCATGCGCGAATATCAGAGAATCGCCAATTAAAAAAATTTTACACGCTGGCTGCCCACCATTTTTCATTCACTGCCGGTCACGCTGCGTATTCTGTAGACGGCAGCTTGTCAGTGCCATGTGGAGTGGCTTGCTTCAGGCACGGGCCGTGCGATAGTCGTAATACGAACAAGTCGCGTTTCAACATTTTTTTTTTTGCGCGCGTGTGTGTGTGGACTTTATCTGGACTTCTGAAGCTGCGCACCAACAACAACGTCGCCTGATGTTGCAGGACCACTGCGAGCTTCGTCTTCGGCACCAAATTGGTGAGCCCCCTATCATGACAGGCCGGCGAAGTGTTGGGGTGTTGTTCATCGAACATCGCTCGCTATAGATTCACAGTTCAACCAATGTTTATGGTTGCGTGGAACTTTAGCGAGCGGATTCTTTGAATAATGCCACGACGGAGCTACCTCCCTGAAGCACAGAGCAGGCTCTTGCGGTTAGCCTAAGTAGCTTCGTTAGGCCTGTGTCAACGGGAGATGGACCCAACCCGAAATACCCGTGGCTCACCTGCAGCAATCATTTCGTGCCAATGTGGTTCTCGTGGGTCGCAACGCGTTGTCCCGGTGCTAAAAGTTCACTCACGTTCATTTACTCGCCCTGATGTCTTCCATGGTTTACGTGATACCTTTGCAGATGCTGACCCCCTTGCCCTCTTTATGTTGCAGCTGGAAGTTGGCTGCTAGATGAGTTCACATGGACCAGCCGTGGCTTCCCGCTCAAGCATTATTCGTGAGTCCCCATTTATTTTTTATGGGTGTTTTTTCTTAACAAGTTTTCCTTTCATTCCAGGAGTGCTGACGTGGTACATACTGTGTCATTTTTTTATGAAAGGGAACACGGGCCCGTGGCCTGCGCGCTCCGGCAGTAGGGTGCCTCGATGCGAGCGGGGGAGCGCGGGCATCAAGGCACCCCATCCGGCAGCTGCTGGCAGCGCGTTCAAGCGGGAGCGAGAGCAACCACGGTCTCTTTTCGCATCATCTCGCGGCGAGGAAAACAACCATTAGTTGCTGATCTGGGACCAGCGGCAATATTGTGACCCCCTCCCCCTCAAGGCGATTACGCGAGAGCCGGTAATCGCCTTGAAGGGGGAAGGGCTGCAATCTTACCGTTCCATATCAGCAACGAATGGTTGTTTTGCTCGCCGCGAGATGACGCGTAAAGAGACTGTGGCTGCTCTCGCTCCCGCTTGAACGCGCTGCCAGCAGCCGCCGGAGCGCGCAGGCCCTTTCATAAAATATGACACTACGTTCTGACACGCACCGTGCCACTCCTGCGTGTATCACCGACGGAGTCTTCAAGGTGGACGTGTCACCGGCATTGCATCGAGTTAGCATGACTCTTGTATTTCCGTGAGTTCGACAGTGCGTGAAAGGTCCGCCCTCCTTAAAGCTTTGTTAATCTTTGTTAATCGCAGCCGTCGTTCTCCGAAATGTTATCTTGTCCAAAGGTGTGAGCTGTACTGGTTGCGTTGATAACCTCGCAGTCGGAAAGTTGGGCTTTTCAAATGCCGCGGCCATGTTGGGCGTGTGCGTTTCGTTGATAGAATTTGTGCTCGGATGCCGCTCGTTGCCTTGCATCAGCGTGCGCCACGTGGCAGGTAGCTTATCACTGAAGCGCACTTGGTACTTATTAAAATACGTTATATTTGCCTGTTTTCTTCGTGCTGATCTCTTACCGTACTTCAAAAATAACCGTTCCTATCTTTCGGTCAGTTTACTGGCGCAGCTACACAGCTGAGGTAAAATACTGGCGGCTGCAGTCGACTATGCTGTAAACGGTATATTCTTGTGCAATGTCTATATTCAACAGGTTTTTCTTATGTTGGAATGAGATTTTCGTCAGTGTTGTGCACATACGCTAACAGCAATCTCAGAACCTGGACCTGAAATGTCTCTTCCTCTAAATTTACGGCTCTTACGTGTCGCTGTTCGTGCGAGTCCAATTTGTTCTAATTCATGTTGTGCTTAACATAGAAAAATGAACCCTTAATGTTCTACTTTCGTTCGTAGCAAGTCTCGTTTTGGTAGACTGGATGTCTTATGCTAGTATACGAGGGATTATTGGTCAGCTGCCAGTTCGTAAACATCACGCGTGCTTCGTGATGCCAGCAGGCAGCAAGTTTTCCACAGCTGCACCGTAGCTATCAGCAACGCTGACTAACGCTCCCTGATTTGTACGCATATATCTATTCCATAATGTTATGTTTTTTGCTGTATCTCATTTGGTAGAACATCGGACGCATTATTTGAAGGCCACGGGTTCGATCTCTGCCAGCTGCACGTTCTTTTCGTCCACTTTTTCAGGTTTACTTTATAGCTAGTATAAATAACATTCCCTACGCTTTCCATGTCTCTTTTGAGTTAGTTCTAATGTTGTGACTAACAAAAAGGAGCCTTTAAGGTTACCTTATTTTTAAAATTTTTGACGTACTCTTATTCAACACGATTCCCGCACGAATTGTGACCAACTGACTGGAAATGGCAAAATTGTCTGACAATTTCCAAGGCAATGATGCTAGGAAAGACATTGGCTTTGGTTATCGAGGTCTATAATCCTAATGAGTAAATATTTAATTACTGGGCAGTCATTCATCATTCCTTTTTACATAAATTTTGTATTCAAGATTCGTGTGAGATTTGTTTTCGGTTGTATGCATTTAGAACAAGCAAAGCCACACCTTTGCCATTGTAGTTAGAATGTGGCTCGCTTGTGGAGCCACCGAATAAAGCCGTGCCTTCACTGGCGTGGTTGGCTGTAGTCTTACGCTGCAAATAAGAAATAAGTAAAGACGGGGATCGAGAGAAGTTTTTCTTTGGGCAGTATTTCAATCGGCATTGGTGTTTTGACTCCTCTTATGCCAGTGTTTGTGTGCCTAGTCTTTTAACACTATTACACACCAGCTAGAGCTCTGCACGTGTTCCTTTATCATGCGCTTTCTTAACCACTAGACCCATGAACCGGCAAAACGCCACTTGCGTCCGAGTGTATTTTGAGACTCGAAGGATTAATAAGTTCATTAAGTTCTCCCCAGGATCTCTGTCGTCACAGCACACCATGTTCCACTTTGGCAGAAGATCGCCTGGTGCGCATCCTCGCGGCAATTCCTCGAGTGAGCACTTTCTCATATCTTCACGAGTGGGTTTGAACACCTAAAAAATGCTTCTAGCTGATTTAATCTCGGCCATTGTTTTCTGAAAAAGTTACCATATATAGGCATGCCAGAATATGACCGTATACCCAACACGCACCACAGCTGCGGCGTTGCGCTGATATGAGCTAATGCGCGGGTGTTGGGGTTATAATTGTAGCAATGGCTGGTGAACATATTTCGTTGTGGAACAACTCGCGTGTTCCAATATGGACGACACGTTAAGAAACCCTAGCTCTTTAACGAGTACTAGAAAACCTAGGTACTCGGTAAATGCCTGAGCACACCTAACTGGGCTGTTCAATCGATACGGGAACAGGCAGTATTCAAATGACATTGATTTCGGTCAGTTACGGCGAACTGTTTTACAGCGAAAGCTGTTATGAAATCACAATAAGAGTCGCTTGCGGCGCTGTAGCTGTTTGCCGCCGCCGGTGACCGTAACCACTATCGCACGAAATAAGGTAAATAAAAACCACCAAGATGGTATTCGAACCCAGGTCCCCTGTGTGCTTAGAACTTCATTGCCAACTTGCCTTAGGCAGGCTTGATGTCTCGAAAGGAAACGTGTTAGCATGAGTAATAACGCGTTTTAGAA
Organism: Rhipicephalus microplus; assembly: GCF_043290135.1. NCBI lineage: Eukaryota > Metazoa > Arthropoda > Arachnida > Ixodida > Ixodidae > Rhipicephalus > Rhipicephalus microplus. The sequence continues at coordinate 114,210,572 of NC_134703.1, read as the reverse complement.
CAGCAAAGGAACAACTAAGCGCCGCACAATGTGAATGCATAACGATCGAGTGGGTCGTCGAAAGCTCAAACCTATTATAAGAGCTTGTTCTTGATCACGTATTATACAACTATAGCTATATGGCACATACCCATTTCAGGCATATTTCTTCGTCATCAGCCATTGCGTAAAAAATTTGCTCAATATTCCTTGCAAGTCTGTAGGGGATACTACGCTTTCGAAAAAATGACGAAGGATAGCATAGTGAATACCGGCCTACTACACAAAAATTGACTATTCATGGCGTAGTGGGTACCAAGCAGTTGTGTTTGTAGCAGTTACAGAGCTTTTATGAAATGCTCTGAAACGCCGCCCCCTCCCGTTTTTGCTGTGATTGTGCTGGGCGTTCCGCGCAGGCCTAGCGGTTTTTGTTCTGCAACCAGATGCACATCGAGGAATTTCGCATCTCAGCTTACTGCAGTATAAAAGTAAACAATTCGCAACTGCTGCAACTTTGCTGGAAGGCGATGGCTCCCGGCGCTTCATGCAGCACATATACTTTACCCAAGCCATGGCAAAGTGGCGGTTGCTGGCGCTCATAGAGGTTAATGGCCGGCCACTCCAGGGTTCCTTTTGCACCGATACATCCTTTTTCAACCCGATATTCATATACGTACAGGCACAACAGATCCTCTACCTTATAATATTTTGATGAAAACCATGAATTTGGTGCCAGTGTCATAGCCCTTTTCAGACAACAGAAAACGGGTTTCAAAGCTTCGTACAGCCTTAGGCGTGACTGTGCTGAAGCGTGCTGGCTTTCACTGCGTTCTCAGCCAATGACACGCCAGCTACGGCGTTGTGCCGATCAAAGCTATAGGAATAAAATCGCCGTAGCTACATTTTCCTCGAAGCCAAGTACCATCGTTCTCTACTTGACTTTATACACGAAGCAAACCTGCATATTTTTGTATAAAAATTATTATGGCAAGAGGCAGACTTTCGAAAAAAAAGTGTGGGTATCCGGGTAGACGTAGATTTAGGTGCGCACTGCGAAAACTTCATTGAATGAACAGCTCAGTCCAATATGCGCGTCATCTTGCCTTGCTTTTAGAAAATAGAATCTGATATGTGGTAAATATTTTCACTTGGTGATGACGAGACATGTCGATGCAGCTTTGCAGAGGGGAGACAACACCAAGACTGCAAAGCTGGGAACCACTGACAAGGAGAGGCACCGCCAGTGGTTCGTGAAAAGTTCACTGAAGTAGCCGCCATTGCGGCGAGATTCGTTAGCGGCGCAAACTTTTCAGGTGAGCCCACGACATGGGGGAAAGAGCTGAACATGTTCATTGTATTGCCATTCGCTGTAGTTTCCAGTACTGCCAAACTTGAGTTTGCATTGTAACTTAACCTGTTAACCCGGGCTTCCAGTCTTCGTTTAGTGAAGCCGCTTCTATTCATGTTCGATTTACTAATGTGCAAAGCGCACCAGTCAATTAGCCCTTTGCAAGGCACAATAATGACTGTTTATGAATGCATTAAATTTACTGTATGTTATAAAGTCCAAACCTAAAAAAATGGAGGTGTGAAAATTGGCGTATTTTATAGCAATTAATTGCAATTACAATGCAATTATTATTATTGTACATTGAGTAGCTATATTTTTGTAGACAAATAAATAACCGGCCAAATTACATGGTTTGGTGGCACTGAGTTTCCAAAAAGGTAAAAAAATTGACTCCGACCGAAACAATATTGTTACATATTGTTACATAATGTCTCGCCTTGAACAAATAATTCGTTTATGCGGCGAATCATCCTAAAGATAACTACTATGAAATAGCTTTGGGTGCCATAAATGCATACTTTACGGTTAGATGAGTTTTTGGTTGTTTCCCTGCGAATGGTGCACAGAAATGTATACAGTCTCTAAATGAGGACGATGTGCCGAAAAGGGTTATGGGCAGCCTATAAGCGCCTTGAGCACGCTTTGTATATTGGTTAAACAAGTGCGTGAAGTCATGCCAGCTTTACCTTAACGCTCTGCATCAGGTGCATGCAATAGACTAACCCAGAGCTCCATGTATTTCGTCCAGCCATTCCTCCAATGATGTTTCCAGTAGACCATCCCTTGGAGACGGTGTTTCTGCCTGGCGGGGCCTTAATTGACATCAGTCAACCACTGTCTTTGCTCCCTACGGCGACTTGCGTAAGTAAATCCACATTGAATAAATATATATGCAAGAGAAGGCAAACAAGCAGATGCTCAAGTTTCTTTATTGAGAAGTAGACACACAGGTTAACGGAGCGTGCATGCAAGAAGTTGCTAAAACTCGCAAACAGTGACTAAAAAGAAGAGTCCAAAACAATACCTACTTTATGTTGCAGAAAGTGCAAAACCACCATAGTCCTGAAAAATAAATTACGTATTTCAATATTTCTTTCAGTGGCTTACTTAGTTATTTGCACACCTCTTCATGCAATGAGCTTCGGTTATTTCAAGTATTTTTTTCTGTGACAAAGAATGTGTGCATTTGTCAGACCACACACCAACAAACGGTAAATTCAGTAGTTGGCGTTCGTCTCCTTCCCTTATCCCTTTGTTTGCTGTGTGCGTTCTAACTTTCCATAATTCTTACCACACTCTGTTTTCTATACTTTACAAGAGTAGTGCCCAAGAATTCAAATGCGACAATGAAGGGCTAAGCAATGCACGCATTCGTTTTCAGTGATCTGTGTGTGCTACATTGGTGAGATTTTGATGTGAGCACTTGCAACACTTCGCATTTTTTGTAGTGTCAAGATTCTCAATGAAATCGTGCAGCTATCTAGCAGTTGCACATGGCAGTCCTTATGCAACAAGAAATATCGGTGTCTCTTAAACCCAGGAGGATTGTACTCAAACCTCATCAAACAATGTAGCATTTTGAACCAAAATAAGTTTGTTGTAACCAAAGACTTATTTTAAAGGTGTAATCCTATATAGTATTGCTAGATTATTCTGTATTTACTTCGTTATATCAGAATTAGTTACATTGAGGCTTCAGTATACAGCAATCAACCAACGTTAAGGTGGCTAACTTCCAGCTTGCCAATCTTCCGACCTGGCAACGCAAGGGAGAAATTCACAGGAACTTGTACGCCATCCAGCCCTTGCTAGCCATTGAAGACGACTTTACCCAGGAGGCTGCATTTAATCTACTTCCAAGGGCCTTCTGCGTTGTCATGGACATTTCCTCGAAGATCAGAGATGACTGCGTAAGCCTATGTAGACTACCAATTTCAAATGAGACGTTTTAAGGTTAAGTACCGCACACTTTCGTTTCCAGTCGTCAGTTCGGATCGTGTCGTATTTACAACCGCTTCCATTAGCCACCACTGCCTTGAGCAACTGCGTGTTTTGTTTCCATTTAAATGAAGGGAAAGCTTAGCTAACGTGGTTGCTTGGGCGAGTTGGTATGACATACTTCACATAAAAAAACAGCGCCAATAACGAGGGACAAGAGAAAGGAGACAGACAGCGGCACTGACTTACAAGATTTATTTGCTAGAACCGCACAATATATACTTGGGCAGTATCTGACAAAAAAAGAGAAAAAAAAACAAAACAAAGAAAACAGAATCCACCTAACAACCACGTAATCATCGCCACAACGCACCATGAACAACACGTGTGCTAACGTTCCGAAGATTCGATTGCGCTATTGCAAAAAGAAATAGATTTTCTTCGGAACGTTAGCACACGTGTTGTTCATGGTGCGTTGTGGCGATGATTACGTGGTTGTTAGCTGGATTCTGTTTCCTTTGTTTTGTTGTTGTTTTTTTCTCTTTTTTTGTCAGATACTGCCCAAGTATATATTGTGCGGTTCTAGCAAATAAATCTTGTTGTAAGTCAGTGCCGCTGTCTGTCTCCTTCTTTCTCTTGTCCCTCGTTATTGGCGCTGTTTTTTATGGAAAGCTTAGAACAGCTGTTGATTACGATACATCACACTTGTCCCTGCAAGTCTGTTAAATGCAACTCTGAAAACATTACTGCTGACCCTGTTGTTTTCCATCAGGTGAAGGAGAGATTAAAGTTAGCAGAACACTTCCGTTATAGTTAGAGATTACTTCATCCTCTTAGCTGAGTTTTGCCAATCCACAGCACTGCCTAACAAAACATGGTAAACAAATTTTATAATGAATCAATTGCTGAAGTTGCAATTGCATCTCTCTTTGAATCATATTCAGTCCGTTATATACTCAATATAACTGCAAACTTGCTTCCTTTCAATGCGTAACAGCATCTACTATTGCTCTGTCACGTGGTGGTATAATAAACTTGGTGTCAGAACTAGATAACGGTGTCCCTCGGCAAAGTAGTGTACATTGGTAAAACAGGTGCCTCGCGATTAACTGGTGGCTCCTTTCCCCCATCGCCCCCTGAAGAGAAGCCCTGCGCACGCCATTAGGTAGGCTGTTCTAACTTCATGGTGTGAAAGCGGCACCGAGAAAGATTCGAAATAGTAGACGCAGAGACCACGGATGAAAATACACACACAGGGCGCCTCTCTATTCGTGTATACATTTACATTTGTGGTATTCACCGCGCCTACTATTTCGAACCATTCTTGGTGCCGCTTTCACACCGAGAAGTTTGAACAACCTACTCATTGGCCTGCGCAGGTCTCCCCTTCAGAGGGCGAAGGGTGGAGGTGCCCAGTTGTTCACTCTCACACTAGTAATAAATTTCGAAAGCATGCAAGTCTGTCAGGAGAAAGGTGTCAATGTGCTTGCACATCTCTGCCCGCTGTACCATGTATATCTACCCGGTATGCCCATGAGATAATGCGAGTGAGTCTGGTAAAAGATACCTCCATCAGATCGGCACATATCAACATAAATTGTTAAATGGTTTCGTTGGACACTGTTGCCAGTGCGATTTCCTAGCAAAAAAAAAAAAAGGCTCCTTGAGTCGGCTGCCGTAACTGATCGCAAAGTTACAGCCCATGAAATAGTGGGACAAACATTGAAACTAACCTTGAACTTCGGGAAGAAGCCTGCCGGGATCGCATAATAGCTGACGAATCCCTGACGGATGGGCTTGATTCAACTACGCTCCCACCATTTATTATAAGGGTGTGCGAAACCTCATGAAATTCATGGCACCTCACATTTGGGGAACCCTTGCAGCGTGGCAATTGCATTAACAGTGGCTCATGTATGCCCAGGAGACTTATTTGAAGAATTTTATTATGTACTGATCAGATCTAATCAATTCATTCCCAGACCTAGTCTCCCTATTTTATGGAAAGTTGTTCTACACCGGCATCAACTAGTTTAGTACCTTGCACTGCTCCAGCAATCACTACACTATAAGTTGAGAGTTTCTAAAAACTGGAAATGGTTACTGTTGCTAAAGACAATTCACTTTCAGTAGTCTCTGCTGTGAACTTGTTTTATGTGTACCTTACCAAATGAATGAACAGACAACTAAGCCAAGGAATGCATAGGCGATGTTATTTGCTGTATAGCAGAGTGATAACTTAAATTTTAAAAAATTAAATTGAACGAAAAAGCACCCATTTCATCTTTGGGATCTGACCCACAAACCTTCAAAGTACACATCTAACGCTGTACCAATCAAACTTGGATGAGTGTCCCCGTCGACTTGGGGGTCTGTCCATGTAATCCCTAGAAATGTTAGCCAGCGCCACTTGTGAGCAAGGTGACGTGTGTGGAACAATTTCATCTGAGGATGGCACGCGACTTTGGCTCTAGGTGGTTGATTACTAATAAAACCTCCTGTGCTAACGTAGGCTGATAACTGTATCATATGGCGGGCTTCTCGCTTTAAATGAAGAAAAGGGGAATTGTTTTCATAGGCTCATTTCTTCGTTAGAGGCGACCAAATAAATTGAACAGTCAGCCCAAGGAAAACGTAGAAGACATTGGAGTCTTCATCTTTATTTGAAACAGTCAAGTGGCAAGGGGTAGCCATTGCCAAGTAACGATGACCACTTCTTCGTTTGTTTTCTATTTCAATAAGAAAAATATGCGAATCAGAGTACGTTAAATGCCCCTTTCTGTCTGTGGTATTCGAACCCCCAAGTTCCGCATATCACGTCCGATGCTCCAACACTTACAGAAAAAAGGCCACTCCTGGGGAGCTGGTAGGCTAGTCAAGCAGAAACTCGACATTGTCTGAAAGATTGTGTTCCCCGTGATATTGCGTTACCATACCCACATTGTGTATGTGTACAACACATAAACAAGAATTCTTGGTGTCTTTACAGCTTCTCGACCTTCACTATCATCCAGTGGATTATCTGTGGAAACCTGGGGCCATGCCTACTCTTCGTCCACAACGAGTAGTCTTCCAGTTCCCGCCTCTTGCTTGTTGTCTTCTCCGGAATGCGTCATGCAGCACAGCCCAATGATGTGGCCTGGCCGTCTGCCTTCTCTTCGTTAAGAGACTCCCTTCTGTGTTGCTACTCATCGCTGCGCTGTGACCAATGGCGGATGAACAGTGGGCGACTGACTGTATCTGACCTTGCCCCCGCGGCACATGCCAGCAATATCCGTATCCACCCCAGGGCCTGTGAATGCTGTGAAACATCCTAACACTCGTGTACGTCAGTGTTATCGTACGGTGCATTTCCAAGGATAATCTCAAGGCTTGCAGATCATGTCGTATCTCTAAATGTTTCGCTGTTCTGCCGCAATACAGAGAATTTAACGTTTTAGTGACTGTCATAATGTTAGACCAATATTGTTAAGTTGCACAAGCGGAACGTTTGGTGGGTCGTTTTGCCATGCTTGTATTTCACCACCATATATGACTGCAGTGAAATTGTTCAACCTATTTGCATGTTTTTTTAGCAATGATAGAGGCATCATTTCACATTTTGCCATGTAGTGGCATATTGATGCTCTTTTGCTTTAAACTGCATAGAAAGCCGTGTAACTAGGCTAAATTCTAATCAATCTGTGTTACCGCGAGGCTCTCTTCGTGCGTGCATGTGTTTGCAATCGTTTGCAAGTGTTGGGCATCTTAAGCTCTTCCATTTCGCCCATTCACTGCTGAACTCGGTGCTCCTTTGCTTCGGTATTGAGGCTATTGTGCGGACGCGTTCGGCAGGTTCTCGTTTGTCCAATGAAGAGATTCAGCTGAAGCATAGTCACGTGTGGGTAATAAACTTCATTTCTTTGGACTATGTTTTCTTCTATTATCCTGGTTAAAGAGCGTCCACGACATTTGTATATGGTCCGTTGCTAACACTTGGTCGCCTGGTAATTGTTCACAAGCTTCACCCAACTACATGTTACATCCTTCAGTCTGTTTCTGCTAGCATTGACTTCCCAACTCTTCAGAGCGCTTTGCATGCTTTGGCCTGCTTCTCTGGGCTGGTTAACATGTAAGAGCATAAATAAACCAAAAAGAGCACAATGCGACTGGAGGGTGCGTGGAACCGGGCCATATTCACGACAAAGAAAAAAAAAAACTTTGACTATGATGGGAGTCGGTTTCCACGTGCATGGCACGTAATGCTTGCCTTTTTTTATTTAGTGCGTTACTGTGTTCCCCTGCATGCTTTTGTAGAAAACAAATACACGGGCTCGAGGACAATAAGCACAGTGGGGTGCTTATGTACATTTAGGGGGTCGTGAGTTTTAGGGTATGGGTCGTGTCCCTTTTTGCAGTAGTATCCACTTATAAAAAAAGAATTGCTCACTATATGGCGTTGTCTCTGTCCTTGAAAATGTCTCTACATGGCGTTAGTAGTTTTCATATAGATCACGATTTTGTATATTGACGATTTCGTACGGACGCTTCGCCCAACTTATCATCACTCCGTGGATGTGCTGTGAATTTTTTGGAGGAAAGTTTTTCTGGGGAAGTTCTAGAATGTTGATTGTCAATCAAAGGATCATAAGTACATGCCGCTTAGTGAATTTTGGTTGTCTTGAAGCGGGCATGTTTCTGCCAGCAAGGATTTAAGATGTTATATGTTGCCGGCAGGACCAACCGAGCGAAATTTGCAGACAACTGTCCCACGCGGGTGGTTACTTCCGAGCTATACATGCCCATCATAGTTTAAGTAATAAAGATACATGCGGTGAATATTTTCTTAACCCTGTTCATCACAACGTAGTCGGGTACAACTTGGCAGGGCTGTGTGAGCCCCGCCCAGATGAGTGAAGTGCGGCCGCCGGTCGCCTGCGGCTAAAGAAATAGTCCTGTTCACACACTCTGTAACATTCTCAAAAAAAAAAAAACAAAAAAAAACAAATGACCGGTTGTTGAGTTGTTGACAGCCGGAGTACATGCCCATTAGTGCTGACCTCGGTGCAATCGCCTTTGAGGATATGTTTGATCGCCTTTGTAGATATGTTTAATGCCCTTATTATTGAAACATCCTGATTTTCAATAGTATTGAGATTGTGTTTATTCCTTATATGCTTCTCTGACAATTTGCAGTTGATAAATGTGGGGCTATAGAAGAAAGACATTGTACACACATGTTTAGGCATATCTGCTATTTCAGTATCTTTCTTCCTTTGGCTAAGGGACATGATTGTTTACATATGGCTTGTTCAATTGAGAGCACAAAACAGTATGCAATATGTTCATTCAAATTCATAGTACCACCACATGCCATCTTTGCCCAGTGAACTGAGAGTTCCCATCTAGCTTTTATATCAGACCTGACCACAAGTGCAGGTTTCTGAACAGGTTCTTTGTCCAGGGACTTGAGTTGTCGTCTTCATTTACATTCTTTGTTCTAAATTTCGTGGTTACTGCAATACATAGAAATATAACGTAGATTGTTTGTTAAGTATTCTTAGCGTTCGCTTGTGCTCGGCCAGTCGAGTGCTTCTCTGCTGCCTTGACTGGTACGTCAAGCATGACTGCGCACACAGCGTTGAGCTGCAACTCGATCATTAAATAGTTTGCTAAACATTGGAATGGCACATGCAGCATGCTCACAAGATTGAAATCCAAACAAAGAAGAAGATAAAGGCTTCAAGACATGAGTATTCAACACTGCATGTTGCCGGAGTTGTCACGACAAGCGGCCTTACCATCATGTAGAAGGGGATGACTTGGACAAGACTGCTTGCCAAAACGTCGGTTTAGGCACAATATTTTTTGTCCTATGTACCCTCTTGTGTGGAAACGTCCGTCCTCCACCAGTTGTTCAAGGTACTAATTGCACATGTTTGGTCGGCGAACTTACAACTTCACAGGCACATGCAATCTCGACATTTTTGACATCCCTGCCGTGATCAAGTCTGGTATCCGACATTGGTTGCTTGTAAAGCAGTAAAAAATAATCTGTTATCTCTGCTGAAATTATCAAACTGAGCACATTGGTTTTGAGAACAAAGTTGATGTTCGTTCAGATATTCATGAGGATACAATGTTAACGGTGTTTACAGTAGTTGAGAAGCAGTTAAAGTGCTGGAAGTAATGTTTCGTGGGCTGAAATGCCCCAAAATCTTTTGAAGCCATTGTCAAATGCTTCGGAAAAGGAATTGTAAGCTCCGCCTCTCATACTTACTGGATGTAACCAATCAAGGGCGCCGCCATCAGAGGGGTAGCTGCCCCCCTGAAATTACTGCCTGCCTCGCCGTGCTTCCCCCCCCCCCCCCTAAAACATGCTGAAAACACCGAATAAGTTCCCCAACTTCCTGCCCCCCCCCCCCTTCCACCCCTCGAATGAACTCTCTTGAAGTGGGTTGCCCGCACCATTCAATTAAAAAAAATATCCTCTTGTCGTCCCTGTAACCATTTATTTATCCGAATTGATCCTACACGAAACATGACAAGAGAAGAATTTCAGTGCAGTCCTGAGCAAATTATATTTAGTAAAGCCGAAGCCCCCCCCCCCCCCCCCGCTAATAAAATTGGTGACGTCTTCTTCGAGGGAACCAGAAAACGAAGTTCCGTCTGATTTTTCATGTTTACACTCAACTTTATGCAAATTGTGGTTCACTTTGTCGTACATATGTACTGTACTCTGGCACCTCACTAACTTGCGAAGGGCAAGTATTTGCACTGAAATTCATTTATGCTTCTTTCAAGTATCGCTGTTAGCAAGGTACAGTCTAGCACATTTCCAGTTAAACTCTTCTATTGCCGGGGAAGAACAGGGAGAATATTTTTATAGCCTAACGGTATTAAGCCCTAACCACACGTACGCGCTACAACGCGTCCGCGTGCGTGGCGTGTGGATTAGGCGTCACATTGTGTTTATATGCGAAGGGACGGCGCACATGAGAAGCGTGCACGCCGTGCACGAGCTAAAGCGTTATAACGCGTACGTGGGGCTAGCCTGTGCTGTAGTAGTCGTCGCACGCCAAATATTTCGAGGAAGTGCACTGGCTGACCCAGCAGGGATGTCGCTGTTACCGATCGGGTGTAAGCGCGCGCTTCAGATCTATAGTTTTCGAGAGTGCAATATAGAGGTAGAAACAGACATCCTGAACTCCCTATAACACTTTCAATAATGCAGCCGAGCCAGAACGGGTAGGAATGACCCCTGTCACAAAGAACCAGGAATACTGGAACACATGATAGGAGTATGTAACTTCAACCGAGATCACCCGCAACTGCTCCTCTCACCCTATTCCTAGCATGCTCCCCCACACTGTCCTTCCATTTAGAAAGCAATGGAAGATCTTGCTTTGAGGACCCTCCCTGAAGGACCATCTGCTGTTCGTTACGAGGGGCCAAGAGGCGAGAAACGCATTTGGATTCTGGTGAAGAGGAGGCTGCTTCCTTCCGGCGCATTCGCCGGAGAGCTAATTAATAAAGTTTTTAATTTCTTTATTAAAATTTATAGTGGCGTATTCCGGACATCACACGAGCTCGCGATACACCGTATAGACGCCACTGTGCCAAAGACGTAGCGCTGCGTCAAGTGGAGGCCGAGTGCCAGCGGATGCTCCGAAATGCAAGTTGACGAAGCCGAGGCAACACGGTAAGAAAGGGTTCATGGTACTAATACTGGGGGCACCAAAGGTCGCTGCAAGGAATGCCGCAAGGAGATCATCACGCATGGACAGCTTCGGTGTGCGGCCATTTCCACGCTGTCAATGGGCAATAGACTTTCTCCCTCAGCATCTCTCTCCGTTTCGGGTCATGAGTAAAGGTGCAGCTCAGTTAAGCTATTAGCAAATCTACTGCAATTAAAAATAACAGTTGCAGAGACTACGGTGCGTCCCATCCGGCCCACTTGCCTCGTCCGTTTAGTAACACAAGAGGCACAAAGACGCCACAGGAAGTATTAATATTATTACATTATTAGTATTACTATTCTATCACCGGGTGCAGTGCAGTTACCTGGCTTGCTGGCATTCGCGTTCTGCAGATGCCAGCGCATAGCTTAGCGCTTAAGATGCTTGCCTTTAGAGCGGAGGGGCTAGGTTCGACTCCCAGCACTGTTGGGAATCTGTTTTTTTATTAAAATTAAACATTAAGTTTCGTAGTTCTTTTTATTGTTTACATCCGTTCTAGGCGACATGAACATGGAGGGACACACAATTTGGGTCGTTCATTGCATTGCGTGCTGACGCTCTACACATCATCGCTGCAGAACGATAGACAATTCCACAAGCTTTTCAGTGTAGCGGGAGAATACGACAATGCGTCCAGGTTGTTTGATCAAGCAAACGTCCGCCACTACCCCATTGCTTAGAGTCTTCGGAGCAATGGTGTTTACAATGGGAAAAACCTGAGGAAAGTCTTCCCCTGATGTACTGGCTTCTCCGCAATAAATGGTCGAAACTAGCCAAAAAACTTAGGCCCTTATCACCCCCGATAAGGCCCAACTTTTGTCTGACGTCACACCTTGCCTTGAAGGGTATACTATGCGTTTGTTCCGAGCTAAAGCGTCCCCTGAGTATCGGCTTCTCCGCAACGCATGGTCAAAACCAGCGAAAAAAAGTTGAGGCCCTTATCACCCATGATAAGGCTCAACTTTTGTCGACCATGCATTGCGGGGAAGCCAATGATGAGGGGACGCTTTAGCTCGGAACAAACGCATAGTGCGCAATTCTCGGCAAGGTGTGACGTCAGACAAAAGCTGGGCCTTATCAGGGGTGATAAGGGCCTCAACTTTTTTTCACTGCTTTTCACCATGCATTGCGAGGAAGCCGATGCTGAGGGGATACTTCAGCTCGGAACAAACACATTGTGCGCCCTTTACGGCAGGGTGTGACGTCAGACACAAGTTGGGCCTTATCAGGGGTGATAAGAGCCTAAACTTTTTTCGTTAGTTTCGACCAAGCATTGCGGGAAGCCGATGCTCAGGGTACGCTTTAGCTCGGAACAAACGCACAGCACGCCCTGCACGGCAAGGCATGACGTCAGACAAAAGTTGGGCCTTATCAGGGCTGATAAGAGCCCAAACTTTTTTCCGCTAGTTTCGACCATGCAGTGCGGGGAAGCCGATGCCTCAGGGGATGCTTTAGCTCGGAACAAACGTATAGTGCGCCATTCACGGCAAGGTGTGACGTCAGACAAAAGTTGAGCCTTATCAGGGGTGATAAGAGCCTCAAATTTTTTCGCTAGTTTCGACCATGCATTTCGGAGAAGCCGATGGTGAGGGGACGCTTCAGCTTGGAACAAACGCATAGTGCACCCTTCACGGCAGGGTGTGACGTCAGACACAAGTTGGGCCTTATCAGGGGTGATAAGAACCTAAACTTTTTTCGCTAGTTTCGACCATGTATTGCGGGGAAGCCAGCGTTTCAGGGGACACTTTAGCTCAGAACAACTGTACAGTACGCTTCACGCGGCGAGGTGTGACGTCAGACAAAACCTGTGCCTTATCAAGAATGATAAGGGCCTCATCTTTTTTCACTAGTTTCAACCTCTATTGCTGGGAAGCCAACGCATCAGGGGAGCTCTTGCCTCAGGTTTTTCCCATTGTAAACACCATTGCTCCGAAGACCCTAAGCAATGGGGTATGGTTGGTCGTTTGCTTGATCAAATGAACTAGGCGCATTGTCGTATTCTCCCGCTACACTGAAAAGCTTGTGCAATTTATCATTCTGCAGCGATGATGTGTAGAGCGGCAGCACGCAACGCAATGAACGACCTAAATGGCGTGTCCGTCCGTGTTTATGTCACCTAAAACGTATGTAAACAATAAAAATAACTACGAAACTTACTGTTTATTGTTTATTAAAAAAAAAAAACAGATTCCCAATAGGGCTGGGAGTCGAACCTAGCCCCTCCGCTCTGAAGGCAAGCATCTTAAGCGCTAAGCTATGCGCCGGCATCTGCAGAACGCGAACGCCAGCAAGCCAGGTAACTGCACTGTACCGGTAATAGAATAGTAATACTACTAATATAATATTACTAATACTTTCTGTGGCGTCATCGTGTGTCTTGTGTTACTAAACGGACAACGTGAGTGGGCCGGACAGGACGCACCGCAGATTCTGCAACTGTTTTTATTTGCAGTAGACTTGCTAATAGCTTAACTGTGCTGCACCTTTACTCATCAGGCACTGCGCCGTGCTCCCGACCGGGTTGCAGAAATTAGGTGCCTTTTCTCATCTTCTAACCACTACCACCACCACCACTCATGGCCAGAAAGAGAGAGAGATGCTGAGGGAGAAAGTCCCATTGACAGCGTGGAAATCGCCGTACACCGAAGCTGTCCATGCGTGATGATCCTCTTTACCATGAACCCTTTCTTACCGTGTTGCCTCGGCTTCGTCAACTTGCATTTCGGAGCCTCCGCTGGCACTCGGCCTCCAATTCACGCAGCGCTACTTCTTTGGCACGGTGACGTCTATACGATGTATCGAGAGCTCGTGTGATGTCCGGAATACGCCGCTATAAATTTAAATGAAGAAATTAAAAACTTTATTAATTAGCTCTCTGGCGAATGCGCCGGAAGGAAGCAGTCTCCTCTTCACCGGAATCCAAATGCGTTTCTCGCCGCCTGGCTCCTCCTAACGAGAAGCAGCTGGACCTTCAGGGCGGGTCTCCAAAGCAAGATCTTCCATTGCTTTCTAAATGGAAGGACAGGGTGGGGGAGCATGTTAGGAATAGGGTGAGAGGAGCTGTGGCGGGTGATTTTGGTTGAAGTTACCTACTCCTATCATGTGTTCTAGTATTCCTGGTTCTTTGGCACGCGGGCCATTCCTGCCCGTTCAGGCTCGGCTGCGTTATCGAAACTATTAGGAAGTTCAGCATGTCTGTTTCTGCCTCTCTATTGCTCCCTCGAAAACTATGAATATGAAGTGCACGCGCTTACGCCCGATCGGTCATAGTGACATCCCTGCTGGGTCAGCCAGTGAACTTCCTTGGAACGTTTGGCGTGCGCCGACTACTACGGCACAGGCTGGCATCAAGCACGCGTTAAGACGCTTTAGCACGGGTATGGCAAGCACGCTTCTCATGGTCGCCCTTGCCAAATCCACGCGCCACACACGCGGACGTGTCGAAACGCGTACGTGTGGTTAGGGCTTAAGACCGCTAGGCTATAAGAAATATTCTCCCTGTTCCGTCCAAGCAATGGAAGAGATTAACTGCAAATGTGCTAGACTGTACCTTGCTAACAGCGATACTTGAAAGAAGCATAAATGAATTTCAGTGCAAACACTTGCCCTTCACAAGTTAGTGAGGAGCCAGAGTACGGCACATATGTACGACAATATGAACCACAATTTCATTTTTTTTGTTTACACTCAACTGCATCCAGACGGAACTTGGTTTTCGGGTTCCCTCGAAGAAGACGTCACAGACATTATTAAGACGAGGAGGGGCTTCGGCTTTACTAGATATTATTTGTTCAGGACTGCACTAAATTATTATCATATAGTAAGAAGGACATTAAATATATCTTCGCCGTCTACTAGACTAATGTAAGTCAACGGCATTTCTTCCTCAATGGCAATTGCACACAAGGCAGCACCCATGGACATGTACTCCGGCTGCCAACAACTCAACAACCGGTCACTTTATTTTTTAAAGAATGTCACAAAGTGCATGAACAGGACTGTTCCTTTAGTCATAGCCGACCGGAAGCTATACTTCACTTATTCGGGCGGGGCTCATGTGGTCCTCTCAAGTTGTACCCAACTACACAGTGATGAACAGGGTTAAGAAAATATTCACCGCATTTATCTTTATTACTCAAAGTATGGTGGGTATGTATAGCTAGGAAGTAACCACCCGGGTTGGGCAATTGTCTGCAATTGTTGCAAGGCTGGTCCTGCTGGCAACCTATAACATCCTAAACTCTAGCTGGCAAAAACATGCCCCCTTCAATATAACCAAAATTCACTAAGCGGCACATACTTATGATACTTTGATTGATAATGAACATTCTAGAACTTCTCCAGAAAAAACTTTCCTCCAAAAAATTCACAGCAGATCCACGGAGTGAATGATGATAAGTGGGGTGAAGCATCCGTACGAAATCGTCAACTATACGGAAACCACTAACGCCAAGTAGTGACATTTACAGGGAGAGAGACAACGCCCTATAGTGAGCAATTCTTTTTTATTATAAGTAGCTAGTACTGCAACGTACTACTACTAGGGACACGACCCATACCCTAAAACTCACGACACCCTAAAAGTACATAAGCACACCACTGTGCTTATTGTCCTCGAGCCCATGTATTTCTTTTCTACAAAAGCATACAGGGCAACACAGTAACGCACTAAACAAAAGAGGCAAGCATTACGTGCCATACACGTGGAAACCGACTCCCATCACAGTCAACGTTTTTTTTCTTTGTCATAACTATGGCCCAGCCCCACGTACCCTCCGGTCGCATTGTGCTCTTTTTCTTGCATCTTTACTGGCACGGCTAAGCAAGACCAAAGCATGAAAAGCGCACTGTGGAGATGAAACGTAAACACTAACAGAAACGGACTGAAGGATGTAACAGGTGGTTGAGTGAAGCTCGTGAACCATTACCACTTGACCAAGTGTTAGGAACAGACCATATACAAATGCTGCTGATGCTCTCTAACCAGGATAATAGAAGAAAACATAGTCGAAGGAAATAAGTTTATTACCCACACGTGACGATGCTTCAGCTGAATCTCTTTATTGGACAAACTAGAACCTGCTGAGTGTGCTGCACAATACCCTCAATACTGAAGCAAAGGAGCACTGAGTTCAGCAGTGAATGGGCGAAATGCAAGAGCTTAAGGTGCCCAACCAACACCAGCAAACACATGCACGCACGAAGAGAGCCTCCCGGTAACACAGATTGATTAGATGAATTTAGCCAAGTTGCCCAGCTTTCTATGCAGTGTAGAGAAAAAGGGCATCAATATGCCACTACATAACACAATGTGAAATGATGCCTCTATCAAGGCTAAGAAAAACATGCAAATAGGTTGAACAATTTCACTGCAGTCATATATGGTGGTGAAATACAAGCGTGGCAAAATGGCGCACCAGACGTTCCGCTTGTGCAACTTAACAATACGGGTCCAACATTATGACAGCCACTAAAAAATTGGCAGAATATCAACGGAGTGAATGATGGAGAGTGGGGCGAAGCATTCGTCCGTCCATTCGTTCTTGCTTCCGTCCGTCCATGCGTCCGTCTGTGCGGCCGTCCATGCGTCCATCCATGCATCTCTCTGTGTCGATGTGACTACCCTTTTTGGCACATCGTTCTCACAGACTACTTTTCTGTTCACCATTTGCAGAGCAATTACCAAAAACTTTGCGCTAACTATAAGTAATCATTTATGGCGCCTAAAATTCCTTTACAGCAGTTATGTTTATATTTTGCTGCATATACGAATAATTTATTCAAGGAAAGACATTGTGCTACAAAACATTTAATATGAGCGTTTCGGCAGGAATCAGTTTTTTTGCCTTTTTTTTTTTTGGAAATGCTCACTGCCACCAAACTATCCTCCGTAACTTTGCCGGTTGTTTGTTTCAGTCTACAAAACATAGTTATACTGAATGTACAATGACTATATTAGTTACAATGTACGTGATTGCTGCAAAATACAGTAACTTTGGCTCCTCCATGTGTTTAAATGAGGACTTTAAAGCCTTAAAGTAAATTTTATGCATTCATAAACAGTCAATAAGGTGGCTTGCAAGAGGGTAAGTGAATGGTGTGCTTTGTAGATTAGTAAACCGAACATGAATAGAAGCCACTTCTCTAAACGGAGACTGAAAGTCCAGAATAACAGAAAAAGTTACAATGCAAACTCAAGTTTGGCAGTACTGGGAAACTACGATAAATGGCATCACAACGAACATGCCCAGCTCTTTCCAGCATATCGCGGGCTCACATGAAAAGTTTGCGCCGGTCACGGCGCTCGCAGCATTAGCGGCTGATTCAGTGAACCTTCACGGATAACTGGCGGTGCCTCTTGTGGTTGGTGGTTCCTAGCTTTGCAGTCTTGGTGTTGTCACCGCTTTCAAAAGCTGCATCTACATGTCTCGTCATTACCATGTGGAAATATATATATATTGTGATGACTAAAAGATACATTTTAGCGCGTGAAGAGCTACCAAAAGGGCAGATAGAGTGAGGTAGAAGAAGGCAGAACGAGAAAGGCCTGCCCAACGAAAGGCTGTTGTCTTTTGTCCGATTCCTGGCAATATATATATATATATATATATATATATATATATATATATATATATATATATATATATATATATAGTGGGGTCTCACAGATGATAGGTGGCCTCATGATGGAAGATTTTCCTCTGGCATTGCATACATACTAACCAATTAAGGTTCCAGAAAAAAAAAAGAAAACAAAGAAGTTGAAGTTATTACTTAAGGTGCTAATTATTTGGCCTGAGGCAAAAATGTTGGCGAAAGATAAACAATGGTGTTGACCATGGGAGTTAAAACTAAATAATATATTCGTACCTCATGGACAACAAAGATACACAAGTTGAGAATGAATCCTTCAAACATTAAAGACAGTGTGCACGTAATGGTTTTGTTCTTTTTATTGCCTACACTCATACATGGGTAAAATATTTACATTTTTACACACGTGACATGTATGTTGAAGTTGTGACACCATAGATAGATACTCTTATCATACTCTAGATACTCTTTTTTTTAAGGTTGCTCAACATTGCTTCTGTAGCGAAGCAAAATATTTGCAACAGATACAGCCAGGACGTTGGTGTATGTACAAGACTGCGTAAAATAAACTGCAGAGCCTCGTTGATGCATTTTTATTTCATTCAGATGTGTCGGTAACTAGGGAGAATATAGCTGTGCAAGTTAAAGCCTTCAACAGGCTTAAATCCCGAGACTAAACATTTGATACAAGGTCTTGCACAGACATATTTGCCAGAGTTGTTGGGACAGCATAGCGTAGAATCAGGTTAGGTGCACTACACCCTAATCCTACAGGACAACATTCACCAGCCGCCTGAAGTTAAAGTCAGAACTGTTTGGACACCATAAACTGCTACAAATGTTACCAAACACACTGGACTCTCACTGACATGTCTTTCCTCTTGTAGCCCACGGTAGTCCCAGGAAAAATCTAAAACATGGCTGTGAGATTAATGCTTTTAGGAGTAAACATGCTCAGGTGCACAAAAAAAAAAAGAACATTACTTGCTAGAATGATTGCCATGTGAATTGGTCTTCGCAAACGGCAAGCAGCGAAACCTTCTTCCTTTTGTTTATGCAAGGTGATGCCTCAAAGACAAAATGTGGTTTAACTCTACCTAGATGAACCACATGTCAAGATTCACGCCTACATGGAGGCTGTGGCGATACCGCTGATTAGTGTGTTCTTGAAATCGGTACATACAAAATTACGTGACTCGCATTTTTGGACATGCGAGAAGTGCTCTCAATCAACTCTGATAACGACGAAATGCCTTACGTTTTGTTGTCATCCGCAAATCGCTCTACGAAAAAGCATTTGACTCCTCCAAAAAGTAACCTTGATAACTAAACTCATTCCATCAATATTACATTTGTAACAGTGTATGAATGTATGTAGCTGGGCTGTGCCAGGCCAGGTGAAAGTGGCCTTACTGACCACAGCTGTATCAGGCTTAGAGTGAAGCTTTCATGTGGCCCTTCAGTCGACACAATTTATGTTCGCACTTAAATGTGGACTTCTATGTAGGGGGTCTCTAACTCCAAGCTATGCTACAGCAGTACAGTATAAAGTGTTAGTGTATAAAGTGTAAAAATGTATTGTTCAAGAGAAGAAGTGATGCGATACTTGGTCATCGAGGCTCTGTAGTTTAGTATATAAACAGCATAGATGAATCGTTTTAGGCAGCTGGAGTATACCGACTTGAATCTACAACCATTTCGCTTAAAATCTGAAATGTTTGACCATTCAGTTTACCATTGCAGGGGCGTTTCATGCATCGAAGAGTCCCGCTCCAAATTGTTTATAAAGCCAGACAAATGGACAACACAGAGAACACAAACATTAAAACCAGTATTGCCGGCAATGGCAGATAGTGTCATTAAATTACTAGACTATTACACCATAAAACAGCAAGCATACCTGGCCAGCCAGTATGCTGACGCAAAGTTCTAGCTGGCAGTCTGCGGCGTGCAAAATCAACATCATGATCCGAGAGTGTAGAGATCTATGTAGAAGTGAGATAGTCCATTGCGAGGGCGCACAGATTGCCGCAGTGCTTTTCAATGCATACATGCATCGAACAAGCCACATCAGCCTGCACCCACAAGCACAATGGCGCATTTCTGCAGTGACGCGGAATAAAGTTGCCACTAAAGGTTCATCGCATGCCAACATAAAAGCATTGACTCTTCACTAAACAAAAAACCAAGGAATCTCATTGCAGTGAAAGTTGCAACGCAATGCATTCTTACCGAAGCGTACTATCACATTTACTCTAAACGTAAAACTTGGATCAACAGCTTTCGATTAACAAATGGACAGTAGTTACATAGAGTGCAAGGGCTGCAACACGTAGCAACCATCTCGCGTTGAACACTTAAACTAAACAACACCCATCCAAAGAAGATCGTCAGAGTGGGTGGGCTGAAAACAATTGTCACTGAGGGACCAAACACTGCCACAACACGTCAACCAACAGGGGTCCTTCGGCATTTCCATCGGAGTCCAAGGAAGTATATTCACAGTTTGTGGCAGACGCACATGCACACGCGCACTTTCAGTGTTCTTGGTTTAAGGAGGGGCCACAGGGAGTCTCTTCGCAACATTTAAGTCTTCTTCTTCGGAAGCGTGCTGTCAAGCCGGAAGTAGTTAGGCTTTGTTTCTGTCTTTGGTCTGTTGTATTCCAGGTGGTCGTAACCGTCAGCATCTGCAAAGACACAAAAGCGTATACAGCAAAGACGTTTTTTTAAACAGCGATTTGCATCACTGGCTGATAAGTTGACATGTTTGACTGACGATGCTTCAGTGATAAACAGGGGAACCGGACAAATATTATACTAATACCGTAAAAGCTTGATAATACAAACTTGCTTAATTCAATCTTATTTAATTCAGACGGACTCCCTGGTCCGGGCACAGCCCTCTGCATTTCTATGGGGCGAAAGTGATAATTCAAATGTGCTGGTATCCACAACGATTATTTCGAACTGCAAGCCCCTGGCGTACATTACTACTCGCAGAAGTCTGCCCAGAAAAATCACAATGTGTTGCAAAACCAAACCAAACCAAACTTACTAAAAATCCAAAGCAATGAAACAGCAGCATTTCTCAGCAGATGAGAATTTGAACTCTTTAATGGAACTCTTGAGCAAGTTGCAAACAATGTCCGTGAAGTTGAAACAGAAAAAAATGCAAGCAAATGCAAATCACTGATTACCTTTAATTTTGATTGCATGGACTTTGCCACGTAAATAAACATGCTTAAGAGCATGAATAGCATCATATATTTCAGCATTACCGCTCACTACTCATATAAATGCATGTCGTTGCTTGTTTTAGGTATATCACCGACTGGTCACTGCTACGCTTCATGAACTTAATTTATGAAATCACCAGCTACAAACATGTAGTAATGCTCAAATTGTAATAGCCAGTCTGTAGGCAGCTCATTTGGCTTCTGCCCACGCAGTGTCGTGTGCTTCTAGCACCCACCCACTAATTAAACAAATTTATAGTCTCAGAGTTCGAGTTAACAAGCTTTTAAAGTAACAAATTTTGAGCTATACATCCCATTACGATGATCTGATTATGAGGAAAGAGGTAGTGGAAGGCTCCGAAAATTTTGACCATCTCGCATACTTTATTGTGCACCTAAATTAAAGCTAGGTGCAAGGGCCTCGAGCGTTTTTCTTCCATTGAATTGCGGCCGCCATGGCCGGGATTCATTCCTGCAGCCTTCGGGTCCACAGTAGAGCACAATATGCATGGACCACTGTGGTAGGAAGGGGAACCAGCCAAAAATGTACCAACTTCTGTAAACCATATTGTGATTACTACTTAGCCATGCTGAACACAGCATTATTGTGTTGATCACAGTTGAACCCCTTTATAAGAGATGCAATAGGGGGAGCAGCCCTTGTCCCTTACATGACTTATTGTCTCTTACAAGCAGGATACCATGTTCTCATTTTCCGATCAATCACTATTTCGATATAGACACACTGGTTTCTCTTATACTAGCCAGTTGTCCTTTACATCAGGGTCTCTTATGAAGGGGACATACTGTACACACACAACCTTGATCAAAATGAACAAAGCATTAGAGGAAAGAGTGGGTGCATATTGACTACAATGATTGATTGATATGTGGGGTTTAACGTCCCAAAACCACCATATGATTATAAGAGACGCCGTAGTGGAGGGCTCCGGAAATTTTGACCACCTGGTGTTCTTTAATGTGCACCCAAATCTGAGCACACGGGCCTACAACATTTCCGCCTCCATTGGAAATGCAGCCGCCGCAGCCGGGATTCGATCCCGCGACCTGTGGGTCAACAGCCGAGTACCTTAGCCACTGAACCACTGCGGCGGGGCTGCATATTGACTACAGACATAACTGATTAGCTCCAAGAAAAAAAAAAACAGACAGGGGTATGACAACAGCGACGCATTCTGTCTGTTGTTTTCACCTTGTCTGTTGTTTGTTTTTTTGTGCTAATTACTTATGTCTGTAATGAATAATGCTTATGGCCATTCAATTACTGCTCATCAACATCTGAGTTCATCAGCACTATGCATTGTGAAATTTCTGAGCTGAAAGAGGTGAACTGCCAATTTGAAGATTATTAAATGCAAGAAATGATTAGCAAGAAAGTAACTGAGTGAATTTAAAGAAGGAACAATTATTTCTAGTGAAAAACAAAATGGAGATTATAATGAATACAGGATTAAAAACTTGTATGCTTGCATGGCATGGCATTTCAGTAGCCTCAATCAGTGGGAAATTTGCATATGATAGCCCTCCAGAGTCCTACTAGCCACTGCTGCTGATGAGTTTCAACTTTAGCAAAGATTGCAATTTTCGATCCATTAGTAACATGCTTTTCTTTCCAGCCAAACATTGAAAAAAAAAAAAAAAAAACTACACATGCTTACCGCTACTTGACCGTCCTGCAAGTTGCCGTGTGTCAGTGCAGATAGGAACGGTAACATTACTAATGTCTCCCTTGTCTTTGACCTCGTCGTAGAAGGGTTCCTTCTTGTCCACATACGACTTGAGGTCCTCTATGCTCTGGTAGATATTAGGCTTGAAGTCAAAGTCTTTGCAGTTGCTTTCATAATCATTGCCTCCGCAGGCACCTGCACACGAAAGAGTGAAAGATATAATTTGCTAATTAACCGCAGTACCCAGCACAGCTGTGTGGCAGTAAGCCTATTAATGGACAGTCCTCTTGACACAGAGAATGTGCTTTGCCCAAAAATATTTGAGGATAAGTTCCAATTTTGTAAGAGTAAGAAACTGTCATTTTTTCGGTATAGGCAAAGTGTTAATGAAGATACTACGGCAAGTGAAATCACAAGCGTGCAATTTGAATAGCTGAAATATCTATGACAGTAAGCAGAGGGAGGGGGGGTTATAAAATTCAACTGCACATCCTAAGGAGTACTAGAACGCATTGAACTACAAATGCACTTGAAGCACTAGATCCGTTCGAGTCACCTGCGCTATGTGAAGAAGTTTATGAGGTGATTTGCCCCGTCACTTATTGCAATAGTGCAGCGATGGCATGTGGTGTTAGCACAACGCAACTGCAACCTGCACAATTACCCAACCTATCGTATCCTGCTGCGAGCGGTTTGGCGTAGCGCAGGTGAATCTAAGAGACCTAGAAAATCTTTACACACTTTTTAGACCGTGCACACCGTCATCTTTCTTCAGAAAGATTACCTTTCATGCTCTGCGAGTCCTGGTCGTCATCGTCGCAGTAGCCCAGCTTGGCCTTCTCAATGTTGCTCTTGGTGCAGTTGAGGTCGTTGTGAATATGCTTGATATTGGGGGCTCCAGACGCATTGTTGAGCGTACCATCCAAATGAACAGCTTGGAAAGCATAGACAGGATTGTCAAAGTGACGTCGATCTATGAAACACGACCACAACAGACGGTGAACCACCCAACCAAATAAGGAGAAAGAGGAAGCAGAGAATGAACGAAAAAAAGTGGGAGAAAAAAAGACCAAATCATGCCCGAAATTGACAAACATGCATTGGGGAATGCCTACAGCACTGATCCGTGAACGTACCTGGTGGTGGTCTTGGGTCGGCTGTATACCTGTGAGAAAAGAACTCCAGTTAGTATTTTAAACTCCATCTCGTAATCTATTGCAAATATTTCAGTACAAGGTCGTACTAAAAGATTGTGCATAACTGTATTAGGCATATAGGTGTTTATTTTGCTTTTTATAAATCTGGTTATTGATGCTACTGTTTTTTTCAAGCATAAATGAGCCCCGTGTATGAAATTACCATCTTTCTAGATAGCTTACTCTTATTAGCCTTTTGACAGTGCTGCCCTGTAGAAAGTTCTTAGAAAAAAAAGTGAATACCTGAACAAGCAATGGCCTTTTTATCGGATATTCGATGACTTTCGACAAGAATTGTACGAAAATTTGAGCACTTCAAGTGTTTTAACAAATCTGACAGTATTAAAAATTACTTTAAAACTAAATTAAAATATCAAAACTTCGAAGTATTCAAAATGAGCGAATAGGTCTATATCCCTTTCAGCCCTGGAACTGGAATTTCTATTTTTATTCTTAGTACGAACGTATTTTACTAATAGTTAGGGTCTCAGAAGACCACAAATGAAAAATTTAGTCAGTAATGTAAGTATTTATGGATTTACAGCAATCACATCAAATTAGATCATCATGGCCCTATAGTCATGAAATAACAAACATGGCAAATTCATTGCTGCGATGCCCTAAAACACACAAAATCTGAACAAACGTAGTATTTTCAAGTGTTGGAGCTCTTAAAACAGCTTCAGGAATAGAATCCGAAAGCGCCGCCTTCCCGCCTCTGCTTTCCCGTGCCATCGTCTCGAACGACCTCGGCCCATATTCTTCTGCTTTACGGCTCCATGCTCCACAAAAAGGAAACAACGGTAGTATCGATGGTAGTGGCGATAGTTGAAGAAATACTTCTCCAAAAATGAGTGCGTTTCATGATGTCGTCAAGGTTCTAGGATAAATTTTGCCTGGTGCCATCAATTGACGACACCAGGACCAAAAGGGATATATTAGTTTACACGTAACCACCCTGTAATGATAGTTTCACTGTACCTAAGAGGCATTTCACTGCGAATACACCTCTCCAAGGCATATCAGCTCTGCCAAATGAACTTATTACGTCCATATTGATTCATCATTATTTATGCTTAAATGCTTGCATGCTCTAATTATAGTAAATTTTAAAACATAATATATTTTACAAGTTATTGCTTGAATTCTACTAAAAGCCAAATTCTGCTACTAGTATACTAAGTTGCTTTCACTTAACTTTGAATTGAAAGAATGACATCAGCACATGCCTTGTTTCAACTTAAAAAAATAGTGTGAGGGTTAGTTAGGCCATGACTAATATGCTCAGTTTCGTTTATAAATATTTCATCTATATCTATACCATTTGAAATTGATTCAAAATAAATTGACCAAATCACTAAAAGCTTTGACTTTGCTTCGAACCTGAAATCTACCACTCACACAAGCCTACTTTCAATGATTATTGATACATTTATAATAGAACGCCTCCTAGAAATGTTAGCTAACTTTGCCAGTATAACTAGCAAAACACCATTGGTGTCACAATAAGACTAAGTTCTAATTCTACGTCAAGGCCAACTTCAGGACTAAAATGACAATCGAACCAGTTAATTTGAATGAGTGGTGTTCACCGACTCCACCCCAAATCTGATTAAACGGAGTGGTTGTGGCAAAAGTCCATTGGAAACTCTGGAAAAGAGAGGGCCAACTTACGTCACGTAGGCCAGTTCATTCTTAAGATGGTTGACCCTCCTCTTGTAGTAGAAGACTATGCAAATGACAATGACTACAACGAGGAGAACAGCCACGCAGGTTCCCACTACTATGCCCGAGTTGGACTTTGGCTCCTCTTCGAAATACATCACACTTCTGTCCACAAGACCTGGGTTAAAAAAAAAGTTGGAATTAAATTCATGAACTGAAACTGGTATTTAAACGTTCGCAGCGTTACATGCAATATTTTTTCCTTTTTTGGTCCCAATAACAGATAGCACGAATTCGAAATTGAGTGAAGAGGACATGCTCTCTTGGGTTTTACACGAATGGCAAATGACTTACGGATATTGCAATATTCTCCCGTGAAGCCATAGCGACAGACACAGCCGGATATGGGGCTGCACACAAAGTTTTCCTTACAGTCGCAGGATGACATACAGTGGTCTCCGTAGAAGCCTTCAGCACAGACTGAAATGAAATATTGAAACACTCTAAGATTTATTAGACTCTGTATGGCAACATTTAATGAGTTGCTAAGGACCAGTGACTCCAAGTGCCTGAGTAAATTTTTGCATTCGCTTGAGATAGCATTCCAAGACAAGTTGTTTTGATTTTGTTATATTGTGAGCATTAATTTAGGTTATAGCAGAAAAACTTTGTTCTAGCTACAACCTTTTATGAAACAGGTTTTACAGAAGCATACCTTATAATTAGGATGAGATTTAGAACAATACAAACAGAAGCTGTTCATGTTAACCCATTTCTTTTTGTGGTTAGAACTTGAACAGAAGCAAGCATGGACAGAGTAGATGTACAAGGAAGGACTTCACAGATTACGTTATATTAACCCCATAACTGCTTATTTTTTTTTCCAATTTTCGTTAAAAAAGTGGATTTTTTCTTATTGCTGGTTTCGATTCTGATTGTACTAAAAAAGGTAGTCGATGTTGAAAAAATATTTTCACCACATAGTCAAATCAACAGAATAAAGCTTATTTCTGAACAATACATAGGAAACCAGCTACCTGCTGCTAATAAATTTAGAAACCTTATATAATCAAAACAGTTACAGATGCCAGACCTTTCTTTCCTTTTGTAGGCTAAGCAGTTTTGGGGTATTTCACCCGGGAAGCTTTGGAGCTCTGCGGAAAATTTCAAAATGCAGAATAGCGCAAAGGCGCATCCCTGGTGGGCAGTCACAATGTTCGCGTCCCGGCTGTCTTCATCATCACCGGAGGAGCTACTCATTCACCGTCATCCCTGTTTTCACCTCTGGAGGACACAAGATAAGTATCTCTACTCAAATCATCACTCGAAGAAGATGACAAAAACGAATATCTTCTTTTTCGTCTTCACAAGCCAGCTATACCATGGGTCGCCGCCACCGCACGCTGTCTTTCCATACAAAAACCGTGGCCCTGCCGCAAAAGAAAACTAAATCCTCGAGCAAACGCTGCCATCTAGTAGATGACGCGCAATGTAACTCACAAATGTGCGCTTCTCCGCTTATGTGCTAAAACGAAGTACCTATTTCGTTAAGGCGAGTTCTACTTGTCTAAAGTAGATTGGTGATAGTTAAGGCAAGACAAGCTTTGCTCGTCCAAAGCAGTTAAGGGGGTAACTACTTAAAAGTCTGTGTCATTTGGGGTATAAATTACAAGCTCACTTTCAGTGCAACGGGAGCCCATCCAGCCTGGTTTGCACCTGCACTTGCCATCACTGGCTCGGCAGAGGCCACCGTTCTGGCAGGTGCACTTCTGGGTACAGTTGAAGCCATAAGTTCCATTGGTGCAGGCTGCAATGAAATCGAGTAAGAGCGCGACAATAAGCATCAAAACATGGCGTGTACATGAACTGCATTCATAAGCACTGATTTCCACTCTCAAAAAATTGTTTTATTGTTTTCTTGTACAATAAACAAAAGAATGTTGGGGCTAAAGGCATATTGTTACAGGGAATAAAGTATACACTGGCGAGCAAATGCGTACTGGCGAATATACTGGCGAGCTAATGCGTACAACGCTGCTGCAGTCCGAGCACGTTCACGCTCAGCACTTCGTCGTCGTCATCCTCAGGCATCTACTTAGCCCGTGACATCACCCGCCGGCGGCAGAAGCACCGTCTCGCTGCGATAAATTCTCGGGGCGTGAGTAGTATGGTTTAAGCCGCGAGACGTGCCCGTGACAATATGTAGCCTGACAAAGGACCCAACATCTTTGTACACACTTCGTACAGCACAAATATTTCTACAGTAAATCAACCCTGATTAAAGAAAGAAAAGAAAAACACAAAAAATGCCTTTCTCGGCATCCAGAGCAACATGAACAAAAGAAGCAACAAATAAAGTAAATTGCATAAAAACTTTCATGTAACATTGAATCTAGCTTTGACTATACACAATCGGTACCTAACATATTAATAATCACTCAGAAAAGAGATTAGTCTAGAACATTAAAGAGATGTTATACATAACATTTTTGTGGGTAATATAACACATTCAGTACGAATTTCAGTTGCTGGGCTGCTACCATTGTTTACATCGCAATGTTCAGTATCTTTTATGAGCCATCAAACTGTAGGTTTTCCTGCATTAGCACTTTAACTTCTGCCTTGCGTGATTTTTCCGTACAATGAAATCAAGTGCATGTTGCAATATTCTTAATATGAAACATGTTTGTTTAATATGTAGGTTGTCTGATAGGTAAATGTTAGTTTACAGTTTACCATAATTTGTTCATGTTTGTTGTGAATGGGGTAAGCCTTGGCAGATAGGATAAGTGTGTTGTCCAGCTCCATCGCTGTGCTCATACAATTTTTCGCTGTATATGATTTGTGAAATTTTCATGTAGAAGACTTGATCGGCACAAAGCATATTATATCTTTCAAGTAAAGGTGCTCTCCTCAGGTTCATGTAATTTCCCTGGTGGTTGCAGTAGAGGCGGAGAACTCTTTTCTGTAGAAGTACAAGTTTCTTGTAGTCACAGTTGGTACTGAACATACCGAACTCAAAGAGGATCGCGAAATAGGTCAATATATTGATAATTCGAAATACAAAATATGTGTACTCAAGGCCTAAATTACAGCTTTTCAGGCCTCGTAAATCGTTACAAGTGCTAACATAATGATTCGCTCACAATATAATGAAGATCAAGGTGCAAGCTGCAAGCTACTGCACATTATTTCGCATCAAAATAGTCGGTAAACTTGTCTTGCTTTTTGCACACTGTCAAGTTTCAGTCATCTTCAACATCATTGAACCTTTTCAAATAAGCAAATTAAGCTTCTTCGTCCACAACTGTGTTGATTTACGCAGAATGCCGATGCAAGCTTTTTAGCGCCGAAAAGAATTGGTTATTGGCGGCATTGAAAGCGGTGGCATATTCATAACCGCACGGGTACACTTCTGCACCAACGGCAATGGCAGCCATGATCTCTGCATCGATGCAGTCAGAAACAGCTAGGTAAATATGCTAGCACTTCACTGATCTCATGCCCGACATGATGGAAGTAATTCCATCTATACCAGCAGCTACATTTTGCTTTAACATTTTTATTACTACTACTACTTTGATGTGATCTGTTGGTCTCAAGAAAATAACTTCATTGACTTTGGTTAAAACTTCATCTTCATTTTTACAGCTTTCTGCGCCAGTTGGATAAGCCCCCGCTTTTATAAACTGTATATTCATGTCCTGAACTAATTTTTTGTTTTTTGCTGATGTCAGGGTTGAGTAGAATTGGTCACTTTTTGTTCTACCTGCTAGGATGTTCACTGGTTACCACATTTTTTTTGTTGTTGTTGATTGCAGAACCTATGAAAAAGTTTCTCAAAGTGTGCATATTTCACCTTGATTTCGCTGTTTAATTCATTTTTATATTTTTCGTGCTCCTTTGGTACTTCTTGATCGCAATGTCTAAGAAACTTGTGAAACATTGAATTCTTATGTTTTATAAGTTTATACAAATTTTTATATACCCGTGGCTTTATTTTTGTTTCCGCCATATGCCTGTTGCAATGGGAAAGAAATATAATTGTATTCACGCTTACACTGCAAGAAGATAGAATGGCCTTTCCTGCATCGGATTCACGATAAACATCTTACCACCATTCTTTTAACAAGAACAGCCTAAAATTCTCCAATGTTTGATCTTTAATCTTCCAATGAAAGTGAATTTCGCGACTTGTATTACCGACATTGTAGCTCATTTTGATTACGCAAAGAATAGGAAGATGATCGCTTACGTCAGAAGCTAGAACAACTGCTTTGATGTCACTACTACTGCATATGTTTGATTGGCATATGTGATAGGTACAAGAAGTGGCCTTTAATCTTGCGGGTACATCAACGAGGTTTTTGAAAGCATGACAGTGAACAAGATTACTTATCTCATGTGACCATATGTCTTTGGAGATCATGTTTATGGTGATATCACCCGTGATAATGAGGAGCTCACTTGCTTGGTAGTGTTGTTTAGTAACTGCTTCAAAAAACGACTAAAATTATTTTTTTGCACAATCGGTGCAAAAAATAATTTGCGCCGAGAGGGCAAATTATGATCTTGGTGGCAGCTGATATCCGAGCTATCCTTTAGCTCAACCCAGTTTCGCATTTTATGCAAGTAAAAAAAAGAACATTCATCTGGTGAAAAGCACCAGCAGAGCTGAACAGCCTATTTCAGAAACTTGTCCGAATAAACATGTATGAATATGAAACAGTGTGTTCTGGTGTCCTTTAGCCCATCAGAACATATCAAAGACCTAGGGGATGGCTAGAGAACAACAAGTGAAAGTTTTCTGTAATTAGGACTCACTAACATGTGTGCCCATGCATATGCATCACACCAAAACAAAAATCAGGGGGTGAAAAAAGCAAGACAGTAGAGTTGCCAAGCAAGCAACTGCATCTACCACGCAGTTACCACACAAAGAAGGCCACTACAGCTGCCATAACAATCATAACTTTAATACAGAAGGTGCAAAGGCAAGACATTGCAGTTACCAATACAGCTATCAGTGTGATAAAGCTGGTGCAGAAGTGCAGGCCAGCTGGTTTACAGCATGGCAACAAATTGGTAAAAAAGGACACTGTAGAGAATTTGCTTGCCTATTCTCACAAGTTGAGAAAAGGGCTCATTACTTGGAGATTTCGTATAATGATTAGACACTATCGATTTTCTGAATGGTACTATTAGATTTTTTTTCTTTAATAACTTATGAACCGCTTGTAATATAGCAACATGAGCCTGAATTTGTCTACCTCGTAGAAAACTTGACAGCACTGGTACATGCGTCATTTAACAGGGGTGTGTCGTCAGAGAAAAGGAGGGTGCTCACGTGTGGTGCAGTTATCGCCTTGCCAGCCTGGCATACAGAGGCAGGCGCCCGTCACAGAGTTGCACTCGCCTCCATGCTGGCACATGCACTTCTGAGAGCAGTTGTCGCCCCACTTGTCCACAGGGCAAGCTGGAAAGGCAAGGCAAGTTGACGTTGAAGAGAAGGCGCTATCTTTTCAACTGAACACGACAAGAAAGAAAATACTAGAGATCAAACTTGATTAGTTATATTCCGGAGTATCACATGCCAAGAGCAAGATATGATGATGAGGCAAGCTGCAGTAGGGTTCTTCAGTGCTCTTTTGGGTTATCATTGAGCGACCTCACAACTGGAGTTTATTGCTTTATGAATGACTGCCACAAGCAAGAACAGAGTTGCAGGGATTTGTCACACCCTTCAGGCGCTTTATCTTTTCTAGCGAGTGCACTGGAAGCTACACAAGGGGTATGAACTTGAGCACTTACTTTTTCTTTTTAGTGCGTAACTCAATTTCAGTGCAAGCCCAAGCATTCAAGTGTATTTCTAGCACTATGAAGCACTGTACATGTACACTGCAGCCCCCTCCATGATGACTAGGGTGACTATGCAACGTATGCTCAAATTAGCCAATGACCGTAAGCCAAACAGATGTCATAAGGTTATGATGAGCACGAGGTTCGCTGTAATTAGGAGCTTCACACATGATCGAGCAGGAAAAATTTGCACAATTATGTTTGCTCATGCAGAGCTTTTCCCTGACTTGTGGCGCAGTGTCGAATTAGGCTGAGGCAGGAATGACATCTTTAGATGTTTGAATGACTCACACTCGCTGCACCGCAAGCCCATATATCCGGCGCTGCACTGGCATTCTCCGGTGATGTGGTTGCAGGGACGGCCATTGCTGTGCATGCACTTCGGACATTCCTCCGAGCAGTTCTGGCCAAAGAAGCCAGCTGGGCATGCTGCAGGCAAGACAAGAAGTTATTCAAATGGTGTGTTAGTCCCAAACACCCTGCAAACATGGCCAGTTAGTTGTGAACATCATGCGAGAACAACCGTACGAATTTGAAGTCTGCCGGCAAACGAAGGAGCATTGCAAGCAGCCCCACAAAAGATAATTTTGTGATGTTATATTATGCTACAGAAGTTCTCAGAACACACATCCGGCATCTCACTTGTCTCCTACCCATCATCGCACCTCACTTCAAAGAACAACCATTTGTTTGTTTTTGTCAAAGAATCTTGTGCTGTCATCTATACCTTCCATCAAACTATAGAGCTCCAGTGGAAGTTCCCATTCTCCCATGATGCCTCACTCAATTACAAGTTTGCCTCACAGTTCCAGGAATACAGACAAAAGCATAGCTCTCATCTCCAGCACACGAGCAGCCTCTTGTGCTTTTGCTGTACGTGACGTATAATGTGCATAGTTATTCCCCTATCCACTGATGCTTAAACTGATGTGAACAGAGGGGTCGGTAATGTTTCCTGCAAAAAGTGCCATCTCAAATGTTAAGCTGCCCCGAAATACGATAATGACAGCCGCAGAGCTTGGTGCTTCTTCAAGTGCATTTAACGCAACCCACAATGAATCAATTGAGAAATATAGCAGGTTCAATAACGTCCAGGCAGTTATTCGTAATTTAATTTCTGCCTTTAACTAGAGAGCCTATGAACGGTTGGTTCTGGAAATCAGACAGCTGCTTTACTATCTCACCGAGTAAAGTCGCGACAAGATGTTTCGGTGGCTCCCAAGTTACTATATATAGACATTGATTATGCCGATGTGGCAGCTCAATCTACACATGAGGAGAATGAGCAAGATTTCATTCTGCTTTCAAACACAAGCACACCAGTGAAAATAGATGACCTTGCACATGAAGCCAAAAGATCCTTATGTAACACCGAAATTTTGCAGCACACAAGTCAGCATGCACTGCCTGGACCCGTCACTGACATTGCTCCCCATCTGGACTCTCCTGACTCAAGACAACAGTACTTTTCCATATGTGGTTTGGTGTCACTTTCCCGAATGCTTTTGTCTTTCAGGTTGGGATGGAAGATAGGAGGATATCACTATGGTCCAATGAGAAAGCTATTTAACGCATTCCTTGCCAATGGCCTCACTAAAGCAGACACACACAGGCTGTCACTAGCAGCTGTATTGAGCAGTCTCGACGACAAGCCGCATAGAATGGCGACCTAAATGCCGAGCTAAGCAGTAATCACATCAGAAGTCAGCCAAAGGCTCAAGAGACTTTGTGCACGTCATAAATTATTCCCAGTGAATGTCATATTGACTTGCTACATAATGCACTGCCGGAGGCTTACAAATCTGATTGGTGGTATGCAATGATTTAGTGGCAAAAAAAACTAAGGTTTGGACTTGCTAAGCAAACTAAGCCTAATTAAGTATAATATCCATAAATTGCTTGCTCAGCACTTTTATTTTGTGGCTGCTTCGTAGTGCTTTAAAAAAAGCCTGGAATATTGAGCATTACAACAAAGAAACAAGATCTAGAATGGATGAATATGAACGAGTATATGCTTGTCCCATCTTTAAAAACAGGTACCAGTCATTTGCCATAACACTTTGCATGGATGTTCATAGAATTTAATCAGTTTTATCTCACTTAACTAAAAATCAATATTTGCTTCTTTACTTAGGAGCAAAGGGTTTGTGTAAAGATCAGAAGCTAAGGCAAATCAGTCACATGACATGAAGAGACGATAGTAGCTAGTGAAGTCAATGGCTGGTGCAGAAGCTTGAACAGAGCAAGAAGTTAAAACAAAGAAAAAACATAATTAATTAACCTACTTTCGAATAATCCTGACTAGCTGCTTGTCACGGTAAATTAACATGATATGCCATAAAGAGCCAATGCATGAGCTAGCGCGGAGAGATGAAAGTTTTAGAGCTTTCTTTGACACTTAGAATTTGCACTAGGTAATTCATCAACATGCTTGCGCTTTATCCGATGTTAACACTAGAAATAAATGTTAATTAGTTTCTTTTATTTAGGCTACAACACTCTTCTTCATGTTTACAGAACCAGGTTAAAAAAAAAAATCCACACTCGGCAAGTAGTACACAATGCAGAAAGCTCACGTTCACTGCAGTCCTTGCCAGTCCATCCACGTTCACAGACACAAACGCCAGTTTCCGGATGGCAAGAGGAGTTGTTCTTGCAGTCGCAGGTGTTCTCGCATGAAGCGCCCCACTGGCCGCGTCGACACTGGCTTTCACAAGATACGCCTGAAAGGCAGAACCATGGTCGCGGAATCATGCTTATGCTTAAAGTCTACTTTTCTTAATCACGATAATATAGACTGTAGTCAGGAAGTCAACTTGTTTCTGCAACCCACAAAGGAACATGGGGCAGCATTGTGAATGGAGTCAGCATAACACTCCACATCACCACAACTTGTGGCGACACATGACGATGAAACTACAGCGATGATTTCCTTGATTGGTAATGTGGTTTAAATACTGTTCATAACTACAACAGACTACTCTTAAGCAGACATTGCAAACATGCTGTGCCTACTCATTCACCTAAACACCTTTTCTTCCTTCAACTCTAAATCAAACACTTCTTTCTCACGTAGCAGCTCATTGCCTAAGTGACAGTTGGCACGCTAAAATGCTCTTGCTCAAAATGGCGTCCAATCTTTCTTGTAACTAGGGGCACCAGAAAGTAGGATGTCTTTTCTTGAAACAGCTATCTTTGCCTTTGTTTTTACTTGAGCTCGGGTAAAAAGTTACGAGCAAATATGGTTTGCACACAAAAACTGTGCAAGCTCACCTTTGATGCCAGGTGCACACATGCACTTGCCAGTAATGTAGTCGCATCCCAAAGAATGTGCCCAGTTGCACTTGCATTTATTTTCACAATTCTGTCCGTACCTCCCATGCTGGTGAAAAGACCATGTAGAAAAAAAAAAGAAAGAATAGTGTAAAAATGCAGGACAATGCCACACGCATTTTAATATGCAGAACTTGGCCTATGCTAGGGGTTCTCAAGCATGTTGGTTCCAGGACACCCCGCTAAGTTACATTAAGTGCCAACGACCCCCCCCCCCCCCACCGGTGAGCTTTTTTCATTTTTATTTTCAATAACGATAACAGCACTCAAATTTGCTTATCGACACTTGGGCGTGAATAATGGAGGTTCCCCAGACCGATCATACCTCGGGATCGCCATCTGAGTGAGTTGAGTGGGCAAGTGCAGAACCAAGGAAAATTTATCAGTGGTTCGCAGGACCCCGAGGAGGGGCCTGCAGAACCCTTACGTTCCGCGGAACTCACTATGAGAACCCCTGGTCTATGCTACCTGTACTGCCAGGAACATGTACCTTCGAAGCTGTGTTTATTCCACTCTAGTTCATTCTAAATTGCAATGGGTACCAAGCTTAACTTGTTTGCAAAGAACAAGCTGAAAAACACATCCTGTGTGAATGCCAAAAACAGGCAAAAATCTGAAGTTTATTCCTTATACAGCTAGAGAAACTTTTGCGGAAAAAAACATTTTGGGACTAGTAAAACTCAACCTTCTACCCACTCCCTCTGTTCCCTTGAGCAGAGCTCTCCCAGCTGCGTAGCGGCTGTTGCTACAGAAGGGAGTGGAAGGTTGGTTGCTTCTCGGTGTCCGTCTTGTCTTGCCTTGGCTGCTGCTGCTTGTTCGAGAATGGAGGCCAGCACATTTCTAACGTTACAACAACTCGACTTTATATACATAAACTTATGTACATATCTACAAGACTTCGCTGTTGGAATTGTCACATGTTGCCTCGGCAGGGCCGATAGTGCAGAGCACTCTTTGCTGCGACCAGAGCCACCGCGAGGACTCGGGAGCCAGGTTTTAATCCCTCAATTGCCCCTCCCAATTCTCCTCACGCCGAACCAAAGCAATTCTGTCCGTTTATTGGACTCACTAAACATTTGTTGCCGTCCTCTCCTCTCGCTCTCCTATTCAAGCACTCTACCGCTCGGTCGGAGAGAGACAAAAGGACCGGCCTGCACACTACGTTCTGCAAACTGTGCGAACGCACACAATGATGCCGCTGTTCGGCCTCCTGCATTACCGCGAGATGACTGCGCTGTCCAGCATGACAGCCGTCCCGCGAACTCTAATCCTGACGGATGGATAGCTATACATTGTCCTCACGTCACCCACCGGCAATCCGCTGGTCGGGGACCATTTAGCTGGTTGTTAGAAGCGGCGACTGACCGCGGTATTCTTGCCAGAACGGGTGCGCTTACGCTGAGATTATCGTCTCCCGAGAATCGGCTTTTTGGGAAGCGCGCCCTTTTGCGACTGAGAAGACTTGCTCCCCTGGCCTGCTACGCCAGACCTTACAGGACTATTGGGCTTGTAGGTCTGCGCTATGCCATGAGATATTTATGCAATATTTAAATTTACTATTCTCTATGGCCACTTGAGAAATTTAACAAAGAATGTTTTGTTATCGTGTATGTGTGCACGCAATCTATGAACCACAACACGATACCGGAAAAAGTATACCGCATTGGACAGCTCTGGATAATTTTCACCACTTGGAGTTTACTAACACCATACACTACATGGACCTCTGGCATTTCAACTTTGTTAAAATGCGACCCCCCCCCCCCCCCCAACATGCCACGGCCAAAATCAAACCCACATTTTACAAAAGGTCAGCAGCCGAGCACTATAACCTAACATTGCGACAGCTCCAATCTGACCAACAAACCATGTGGTCATTACAATGTGTGCACGTCCCTATTACCTTTGACTTAAAATTTAGCACACTAGGTAAACAAAAAAAAAAAAAAAGAAAAATAATTTCAGTGTCGGGAAAGAATGTTAATGAATGTTACATTTTGCTCGATCATAAATTTTCATAGAAGCATGAGAACACTCTACAGCGCTGAGAAACAAAGGTCAATTGCTCACATCACATTTGAACTCGCAGAATTCTCCGAGGTACCCGGGCGAGCAGGTGCACTGTCCGGTGACTGGGTTGCAGGCCGCACCATGCTTGCACTTGCATTTGCTCTGGCAGTTTAGGCCATACGTGCCCACAGGACACAGTTCGTTGCATCTCGATTTGGCATAGCCTGAAAGAAGGCGTGAATGGCAATGTGTAAGCTTACCAGCAGTGAATCAAAGGAACAGAGAGGAATACATGCAAAGGAGTTGCTGATAAAGTTATGAGAGTGGAAGCTATGCAAATTCTCTATCTCAATCTACAATATTCGTGGCACAGTCACAAGTTTTCATTAAAGCTAGATGTGTGTCGCTAACTACATCTGGTTTTCGACAGAACAGCAACAACTTCGAATCCCAATTGTACCCTCTTCGTCACGTACTTGTGCCATGTAATATACTACATTAGGAATAACAAAAATAACAAAGAAGGTTGGTAGGCACAAAGCATAAGCCATACACTGCAATGCTATACAAGCAGAAAACTAAGATTAACAGTTATGGGGAGGCACATCGTAACAGCAAAAGGTGACAAGTGACAAATGTTTGTTTTCTTTTTTTTTTTTTGAACTTTACACCAAAACCCAGTTTTTCACAGAAAGCCCGAGATGAGGGCAACAATGACAAGGAGATGTAGGTTCTCCGAGTTATAACAAGCAGTAAGATTTCACTAGCTTAAATAGTCAAACAGTAAAAGCTCGTTTGCTCAAAATTGGTTAAAACACACTGGTAATTCAAACTGACACTCTCATCACTGTACTATAGCTATGGGGGGAAATCCTGATAATTTGAACGCATCGGTTTCCAAAATGGTTCATTTGAACTGGGGGTCCCTTAGTTTTCATAGCTCTTCACAGGAGCTGGCTCTAAGTGATCAAAATGTGTTGCAAAACCAAGCCAGACTACATTTACTAGATATGCAAAGCAACGAAACAGCAGCATTTCTCAACAGGGGATAATGCTGTGCTGGAGCTCTTGGGTGAGCCGCCAACGATGCTCACTAAGTCACGACAGAACAAATGCAAACACATGCAAATTACTGATTACCTCTCATTTTAATTGCATTAACTCTGCTATGTAAATGTGTCAATAAATGTGTTTTGGGCACAATTATCATTATATAATCAACTCACAGCTAACATTAATGCATATCAGTACTTGTTTCCGTCGTATCACTGACTGATCAATAGATTCTGTTCGCTATTAGAGCTTCATAAACCAAATTTCCAGAATTGATTGCCACAAATGTAGCGCATACTTAGTGATAAAGAGTCCCGAGGTGGCTTTTTTAGATTCTGCTAGTGCATTACGATGTGATGTTCATTAATTTTAGTGCTCACCCACAAATTCAAATTCTGCTTAATTTGAACAATTTTATAGTCCACTTCGAGTTTGAATCAACAAGCTTTTGCTGCATAGCTAGTGCAATGCTACGACCTAGAACAGCAAGGTCACTTGTGCCATGCTATAGACATCATACCAGAGGTGCGTACCTGGCGGACACTGACAAAGGCCATTGACATGTGAACAAACTCCATTGTTCTCACAGCTGCAGTTCTGGGAGCAGTTAGTTCCAAACTTGCCTGGAGGACACCGCTCGCTGCAGCTACAATGCAGAAACAAATGCAATGTTCCGTCAAAATGGCTCGGGATGTTCTCAGAAGAATGTTGATACACAGGTTATGGAGACACTGATTACCGTAATTACTCGAATCTAACGCGCACCTTTTTTCCGGTTAAGCGAGTTCATAAATCGCATGCGCGTTAGAATCGAGCACGAACAAAAAAATTACGGTCAATCTATTGCCATCGCGAATCCAAAATGGCCGCCCTCTACGTGCGTCGGCATGGCGCGTCGGCTATTTCTGCCTATGTGTTTCCCATGTGCGACACTTTGTACGTGTGCTGAGGAGTTCGTCATCTAGTAGTGCATTAGCATCGACGGTGTGGAAGGGCCGACTCCATAAACTCGAGTGCACCACGATGCCGCTTTTAAAAGAAAAGTCATCGCGTGTGCAGAAACGGACGGAAATCGGGCCGCATCGCGGTCGTTCCCGAAACGTGCGTGCGGGACCGGCGGAAACAAAAGCAGAAGATTGTCGACAGCAAAGCTTCACGCAAAGGCTTCAGTGAACCACAGCAGGGTCGGTTTCCGCAAATTAAAGAGCTGCTCGGCGAGTATGTGCTTGAGCAGCGAGCGGCACAGCGCCCCGTGACGACATAACTGCTCCAAGTGCGGGCTATGCAATTAGTCTTAAAAAAAGGTCTAATGCGGAGCCAGTTTAAAGCGAGCAGGTGCTGGCTAATTAACTATATGAAGAGGAAAGGCTCTTCCCTCCGAAGGGGAACATGCATATGCGAAAACGTTTGCGGAGAAGTACGATGAAAAGCTTTACAGTTTTCAGAGGTTCGTCCTAAACTTGCGGCGCAACAACGGCTACCTGCTTGGGCAAATCTGGAATGCGGATCAGACGCCTCTTTACTTCGACATGCCTGGCACCACAACCGTCGAGAAGAAGGGGGCGAAGCAAGTTCGCGTGCTGACACGGTAAAACTACAGTGACAGCAATGCTCTGTTACACGTCAGATGGGCACAAGCTTCGCCCGTACCTCATATTTAAATGGAAGACAATCCCGAAAGGAATCCTTTTTTCGAGTGGTGTGATCGTGCGGGTCGGGCCAGCGAAAAAAAAAAATGGGTGCGCGTTGCAATCGATGTCTTACGTTTTTTTTTTTTCCCGCGGTGGAAATCGGGTGCGCGTTACAATCGAGGGCGCGGTAGAATCGAGTAAATACGGTAATAAAGAAAAAGGTACCTGTTAATAGAAGCCATTGATTGAGTTTTATTTATTCTGAAGCAGCACAAAAGCCTTAAAAAGAAGTTCTGAATTGATTCTGACTACCCATGGTTGTTAAAAGCAAAGCAGATGAGTAATGCAAAATTAGTTTATACTCAAAGTACCTTTTTGTACCCCTTCTTTTATTGCATGGCAAGAGCTTGAATACGAATAAAAAAAGTGAAGCTCGATTTATTTCTTTGAAGGAACTTGCAGAGTGTCTACATCAGTGTGATGTCATGAATTTCGA
The DNA here is from genome assembly GCF_043290135.1 of Rhipicephalus microplus. Taxonomy (NCBI): domain Eukaryota; kingdom Metazoa; phylum Arthropoda; class Arachnida; order Ixodida; family Ixodidae; genus Rhipicephalus; species Rhipicephalus microplus. Next base: position 114,170,825 of record NC_134703.1, on the reverse strand, counting down.
CATTCTGGCTGCTGTGATGCTGGAAGTATTCTCATAACTTGCCATGCTCAGCATTTGGCTCCTTTAGTTATATGATATGATCTACCTTTGCCCTTAACAAAATGAACTCTAACTGGACAGCATTCACGACATCGGAAGTCTTTTATGGCATATCCAGCTTTTTATCATGGTGAAAGTTACTTTCCTAGTACTGTCGATAAATCACCAATACAGATCAGCTTTGTGGTTTCCTTCCCCGCTGAATCGTGGTCAAGGGCAATTGAGAACTGAACCAGCAAACCCATGCTCTGCAGTAGGTTATTGTGCCACAGCAGAAAGCAACATGAAAGGGTGCTCACCGAATGGACAATAAACCAGTTAGACCTAGTATTGGGACGCTAGCCACTATTGCGACTTTATGGGAGGGTCAGGCCCCTCCAGCAGTGGCACTGCCGGGAAATATTTTGCACAATTGAAGCCTACAAAGCAGAAGATTGCTTGATATGTGAAGTTTAACGTCCCAAAACCACCATATGATGAGAAGAAGCACCGTCTTGAATAGGCAGTAAGGGCCGGGAAAGTGTTCTCTTGCATAAGTTTGAGTAACCAATAGTAAAGAGAAGTTTCGTCGGGATGATATGAGCCATTAGGCCATCCTTAGGCTACGAATTAAACATTTCTCGTTTTCGATATGCAGGGAAGGTAGAGTCCTCACCTGTTTATCAGCAATCTAAGCCACCTACGTGAGCACACTCTTCCCTTAACGCACACAAACACACGTTCATACAAGTAGCCCTAGTGGGTTAAGGAGAGCTCGCTCGAACGACGGAGACTGGTGCACTTAACACAGCATACACACACAGAACAGAAGTGCTCTCACTTGGGGCCAATGAAGCCTGGTTCACAGACGCATGTGCCATCGACAGGGTCGCAGGTGCCGTCGTTTTCACAACTACATGTGAGGGAGCACTCTGGCCCGTAGAAGAGCTGCATGCATGGACGGGAGCAGGTCTCCCCATTCCAGCCCGGCTTGCACTTGCAGTGACCGGTCCACGGGTGGCACCTATTTGCAAGTGTTCAAAAGTGTGTGACACATTTATGTGTATATTATATCGTTTCTGTGCAGCTGCCACAAGACGACATGACTATAGCTTTCGCTTTAATGATCACCCTTTCGCTTTAATGGCCCCAATCATTGTCACTGCCGAAGGTATAGCCCAACTCATCACGAATCTTAAGGTTTCTACTTCATCAGGTATTGATAACATTAACTCTAAAATACTGAAGAACACCACAGATATTTCCAGCCGCTTCCTCTGTCTCCTATTTAACCAGTCGCTATCATCAGGCGAACTGCCCAAGGATTGGAAGATTGGTAAGGTGATTCCCTATTTAAGTCCGGTGACAGGCACTCGCCCCGTAATTATTGGCCCATTTCACACACATGCATCTCTTGCAAACTACTGGAACATATCGTGGCTTCTCATATCTACGATCACCTTAAATCGCACAACTTCTTCTTCTCCCATCAGCATGGCTTTAGAAAAGGCTACTCATGTGACACCCAGTTATTCGAATTCATGACTGACCTTCACTTTAATATGAACGCTAACGAACAAACTGATTGCCTCTTCCTTGATTTCGCCAAGGCATTCGATACTGTCCCTCATTGTCATTTAATGTCTAAATTGGCCGCACTCCGTATTGATTCATTAATCCTGTCTGGGCTACGAAGCTTCCTCTCTTCGCGTCAGCAGCTTACGGTGATCAACGACATTTCATCTAACCTTTGCGACGTCACATCCGGTGTTCCCCAAGGCAGTGTAATGGGTCCATTACTTTTTCTAATATACATTAATGATTTGCCCGATAACCTTTCATCCACAGTTAGGTTGTTCGCTGACGATTGCGCCATATACCGCAACATTAAATGTTTTAATGATCATTCCGCTCTCCAAAATGACCTTAACCTAACCTTCCGGTGGTGCGAAACTTGGCAGATGTTCCTTAACGCCTCTAAATGCAAGTTAATCTCGTTCACTCGAAAGCATAACAATTCAGCATTTCACTTTAAGATTAATAACGCCGTTGTGTCAGCTACACCATCTTACAAAGATTTAGGCGTTCACCTTACATCGGATCTATCCTGGACTACGCATATAGCAGCTGTCTCATCGAAAGCATCTCAATCTCTCGGATATCTCCGCAGAAACTTGCGCAACGCTCCTTCTAACGTACGCGCATTATCATATATTACTTACGTTCGCCCACAGCTAGAGTATGCATCATCCACATGGTCACCATATCAAGATTACTTGGTACGTATGTTGGAAGCCGTCCAGAATAGGGCAGCGAGATTCATCTCCGGAAACTACGACTATCATTCAAGTATTACCCTAATAAAACAAGACCTTGCATTTCAGTCACTAGAAATACGCCGCGACATTGCTCTTTTAAGTCTGTTTCATAGGTACATATATAGTAACGAAATTCACTGTTTGCCACTTTATTCTCCTGCGCGCACTTCCCAGCGCATTCACAATGCCCGTAGTTTTATGCGCATTCTTGGTCACATGCAGGCATTTAACTTATCATCACTACCTCGAGCCATTGCATATTGGAACGGCCTTCCGGATCATGTTGTATCCATTAGTAACCGTGAAATTTTTCGTGACAACCTGATTTCGTTGCACTCTAGCATTGTATAACACTGTTGCACCTTGATTTTTGTAATCTTTTATATATGTATATATTTTTTCGTCTGCTTTTCTCCTTTATTGTTATTGCGCTTGTATACTGATGCTTCCCTTACTCAATGCCCTTCAAGGTATTTTGAATAAATAAATAAATAAATAAATAAATAAATAAATAAATAAATAAATAAATAAATAAGTGTTGGATCACTTATCCCATTTATTACGCACGCTTTCACTTTTAGTTAAAGTTAAGAACACAAGCATTATAGCATGGACTTGGTAGCTTTCGGACTGCCAAGTCCATGTCAGTCCATTTGACTTGGCAGTTCACAGTGACATCATAGGCACAACGACACAAAATTTGATTGCAGTGCAGAATCTCACAGATTTGGCCCTTCTGAGCAGCAAGCAGTGTTTCGCATGCACTGAGCTGATGTCGATTCCCTAATTTGTGATGCCAGAACAAATCAGCCTTCAAAGGGGCCCTGCCACACTTTTCCAAGAAATTGTCAAATCGCTTCATCAAAAAAGCTTTCACTCTACAGTTATATTGCCTCACGAATCGACTGCCACGAAGAGATTTTAGCATTCGTCACACACGAGTAGAGTTATGGGGATTCGCTGCATGCTTCAAGCACTTCCTCTCTCCTTCCATACCAGTGAGCACGCTGAACGCTATGCAGAGAAGGGAATGACAAGGGGGCAAGAAGCTACCTCAGTTTGTCAGCACGCATCTTGACTTTGAACACTTATTTTTTCGAGCGCACGACTCACTTTCAGTGTTTTTTGGGCACAGCGCTAGATTGATGAACTAGCCCAAGTTTTAAGTGAGGGCATCTGGCGACATCCCGCAGTGGTCGCAGTAACTATGCAGCTCACAATGCTAAAATGTGCACTTTGGTTTTATGGCCCAGTCATTTGGGTTTATTGGTTGATTTGCAGACAAAAGAGGGAACAATCTCTAGCTAACATTGAGAAATAATTGTAAATTCCAGGTTTTATGTTGTGTTATGTTGAATGACTCGCGCATTCTCAGGACCTTTGACCAGTAATCGGCACTTTTTTCTAACGAAGCTGAAGTAAGAGTTGCAGGGCCCCTTTGAGAGAAAGGCTGCTTTTCTAGCATAAAAAATTTTCAACCCTTTCATATAAACCAAACACAATATACATTTCAATAAAAATAATGAGTGTCTATGATTGAAACGACAAAGTGAAAGATTAAGTTTACACTGATGAAGACTGTGAGTAAACATTATAGGTAAGTGATTGCAAAGAGTCTCAAGAGTTGCAACAAAGTGCATGATCAATGTCTTTTGCAGTAGACTCTCATTCAGTTTGCAGTCGAGAAAAATATTCTTTATCACGCCTTTTATACGTTAGGGGCCACCTTTCATACAAGCAAATAAGCACAAAAAAGTAGGTTAGATGAATGTTTGCAATTTCATTCTTCCTTTACTTTCTGGCCATGTTCTAGTATATACAGAAAACTTGCAGAAACTTGGCATTTTAAAAATTCTAGACCACTCTAAAGTTGTGCATCAATCTACACTTTCTATATTAATGTGCACAATATGCCACAGGTAAATACATTCAACGAACTAAATCGGTTATAATGTTTCAACAGCTACAAATATTTTCAAGTCACACATAACCTATCATCGAACAAGTAGTAATGGCTTGTAATGTTTGGCCTGCTGAAAAAGTCCATTGAAACCAGTGTTCTATGACTATTAAACATTGGCCATTAGAAGAATGAAACCTCTTGCTATTCACAGCTTTGTCGAGCTTAACATAGAGGGACAATATACAGTACACATTTAATTGTTAAACAGAACCTGAAGAAACCAGGAAAATCTGTTTCACTCAACAAGAGTTTTCTTTACTGAGAGATGAACAAGGGTGCAGAATTCATGCACATATTTAATCATATCAGCGTCAGTTATGCCAATTAAACAGCAGTTCATTTAATTAGAAATTTTCATTTACTGAAAGTCCACTGTATATCCCCACAAAAATACTGAAATGCTTATCACACTTACATGATTGAATTTTCTTTGTCACACTGGCAGACATGCTCGCATTTTGGTCCGTATAACTCGTCTGTGCAAGCTGTTTAAAATAAAAAATAAGGATGAAGAATGAAGAAAAAAGCTAAGTACAAATGCATCGGTAACTTATCATCTAGAAGAGCAAATAGCCAAAACAGAGAGCTGCTTGCACAAATGCAGTTCATAAAAATTATTTTTACACTTCCAAGATTACCGCCACTCGTTCCCAACAATTTCGATGCCTGTCCCTAAAAACTGACCTAGTGACTAGCACCCCTTTCCAATATAGACTACAGTCGAACCCCTTTATAAGAGACACTGACATAGGAGACAAATGGGTATAAGAGATACCAGTGTGCCTACGGTAAAAGACGGGTTGATAAAAAAGTGCATACAGTACTTAGTACCCTACTTGTAAGAGACATCTTATATAAAAGACAACAATTGCTGCCCAGAGCATGCCTCTTATAAAAGTGTTCAACTGTATTTCACCTACGACATATGGGCGTCACGATCTTGGGCTGTTCAACCGATGTTCTCTTGTTTTTGTGTATTAATAAGGCCATGAAAAATCCTACGCACCAACTCAACACTCTTTATGCGCATGCATCTGGCACAACACTTTTCATTCAGTTGTTAAAGATCTAACACAAAGGTTAATCGTTCTATAGACACCACGCGAACCCATCCGAAGATAGTCTATATGTACTGAGTGAATTCACACGTCCTCTCCCTTCCTTACCTCGACTTTCGCATCGTGGTCCGGTGAAACCAGGAAGACAGATGCATTGACCATTGGTAACGTTGCAGCTGGCACCATTTTCACAGTCACACTTCTGAGAAACAAGAACAACAACAACTTGAGATAGCTGTACCTAACAATGACAGCATACTGTTGACTGTATCATGCAGAAGAAATTCTAGTGAGGTCCCCATAAATAAATGTTCATAACGAATAATATGACCACAAAGCCTAAGACACTTTTGCAGCAAGCTCATGACTGAATCAAATCCAGACTAAACAAAATATGATTGCTTCTGCTAGATCCTCAAAAGCTCATAGAACGAGCAAGATTCAGCTGAACTGGTAATGAACAGCACTTAAGAGAAATAACACTTGCATTTATTCGTAAGCCTCTATACATATCATGAATGAATACAGTGAAACAGTGTGTTTTTAGTATCACAATGACTGCTTTAATCATTTTATTTGGGGCAAGTGACTCAAGCCACTCAACTTACTATATAGGTTTTTTTTTTTTCACACTAATCATGGATGGCTTGTCTTGCACATGGCGATTGCTTTTGTTATCTTATTTTATGCAACTGGTGGCATTGATAGTCTTCTCACTGCTTTCTAGCTCAACCTACTTGCACAATCAATGCATTTGTATTTCACCGTCTAGTGAATTGGCAACCTGTCATGGCTTCACGTGATTGCCTGCCTGGCCTCCATTGTTCGAACACGAAGCCTCTCATTTTCTAGCAATATGGGAGGTTCCATGTCTCAGCCAACTTTGAAACCCCTTCATAGACCTGCTACACACTCAGTGTGGGCTTGCTGTTAATAGTAGTACAAAGGTGCGGTAGGTTTTGGATGCTGCTACATTCGAAGGGCTGAAAAAATGCCCTTCTATATCTTACTTACTTCCCATTTAGCAAAATAATTCAAGTGCAGTCATCAAATATTTTGAGAGAGTTTCATCTGAACAGTAGTATAATCCAGTCATTATTTACTTTTCTCATTGATTCTGCCCTTTGTGGAGGCCTTTTCATTGCAGAATAAGAATTGCAAACTCTTTTCAACTTTTTATGTTTTTTTAACACCCCTTGCTACATGATTTGATTGATTTGTGGGGTTTAACGTCCCAAAACCACCATATGACCCCTTGCTACAGTCGTGTTCTGTTAGCAACAACATTCTGTAGTTTTAACAATGAAAACTCGAGCTAGTTTGGTAGGAATTTATCATAAAAGGGAAGGCACTTAATTAAATACAGATGCACAGGAAAAGAACAAGATGTTTGCATTATCTAGTTCTGTTCTTTTGAGTATATATGTTTGCATGTCTCACATTTTAGCATGAATCTTTACAAGTTGCACGGTGGCAGCAAATATATTTACCTTGCTGCAGTTTAGTCCATACGTTCCAACAGGGCATTCGTCCTGGCAGCGTTCACCCACATAACCAGGACTGCAAATGCATTTGCCCGTCAAGTGCTCACAGAGGGCACCATTGTAGCAGTGGCAACGTTGACTGCAGTTGGTGCCGTGGAAGCCAGCAGGACATGGATTTGCACACACAGCACCCTGTGAAGGAAAGCAAAAGACTGTCTCGCATTGCTTCGACTCGAATGACCCCTGTACCACCTTCGATAATTTCATTTTACCATTTGAGGTAAGCACGCATATCAAGTTCAGAATGCAGTAATTATCAGCAATGCTAAACGCGGCAGTGCCACAAGAGCCCCACACATTCCAGAAACAATTCATTTTCCTCTCTATGCCTTTAAGCTCTGCGTTCACCGTGATGTCAACATGTCATATGCTCGTCATTTACAGGACGTGTTTGTCATCTTGCCGGTATGCATGCTTGCTGCTCTTCCTCCTCGCAGTGCGAGGAACACTCGGCCAGAAAGAGGGATCAGCCGACAAATGGAGTATAGAGAAAGAAAGAGTGAGACGAGCGAGGGCGTCTTGTGCATCATCAACTGCACGCAACTGCGCTGTTATGGCACCGTTTCGAAAAATTCTCACTGCTACGCATTCGACGTACACTCGTGCACAGCTGCTACACCACCACAAAATTTATAACAAGGTATCTTAGGGGCCCTTTAAGCATTATTAACTGTTGAGCATACATGCACATGTAATACGTGTCTCACAGTGACATTGAAGACAGACAAACTTGAAACCTATCGTTTTCATTGAATGCTTAGCTACAGAAGCAGATAACTACCCCATAAAGGTAATACTAGTTACCTTTGTATAATAATAATCTTCACATGCCATGGCTACATAATTGATTTATTAAGTTCAGTAATTTTTCCTGCAAGTTAGTTATATAACTGGTAAGAAGTTCAGTTTGCACAGGCAAGTGTGCTTCTATGAGAGCCTGCATACCTGCACCAATTGATCACACTTGATTGAACTTTTTCATCTACTAAGAGAATAGTATGTACATTTGTGTCCATTAATATACCAGTCAATACCCGTAGCTCGTTTGATGCATCCTAGCACGTGTGTGCATGCAACTGTGTTCAGTTGTCTTGCGTACAATAACTTCTGCTCGGCAAGCTTTACACAACTAAGTTGCAGTCTCGTTGCGGAACATAAACACATTTATTCTGTCATTTGCTCCTCCGATAAGGAAGTGTATATATATTGGGAACATGTGCTAAGTGCAGATACCAAGGTGCACGGTGGCACAGTGGGTAACAATACATTTAATTTTCACAGATTTAACAAACAGCCCTGGACTATGTTATCTGGTTATTGATGACTCACCGTCCAACCCTCGGGGCAGAAGCAGCGCCCAGTGACCGGGTCACAAGTGCCTCCATTTTGGCAGTTGCACTTGTTAGAACACTGATCTCCATGAGTTCCTGCTGGGCACAGCTCATGGCACCTTACGGAAAACAGAAAATGCAGAAATAAATGTGTGAGTGCAGTTTAACAGGAACACTTCAATGAAGACCCATGGGTGCGACGCATGACTCATGTTTCTGGAAGCACACAAATCTTTAAGAAGTATACTACGACATCATTGCTGTTGCAATAACCCATATGTACTAGGAGGCAAAACAATATATAATGCATGATCACAATAGTCAGGCTGAACCACTTGTGTTTTTCATCTATTTCTGGACCAGGCAACATAATTCAAAATAATGACAGAAAATCGTTGCCTGTTCCACAACAGTGCATGAAATTACGAAGCAGTTTTTTTCAGTACGTGAGAAGCGTGCCTATATCCTGCTTTTTACATTTCCCTGCACCGCCCTCTATCATTTTGGTGGGAATTTGGTAGGTACTGGGACAACCAGTACTGCCAGAATCAAAACCTCCGAGATGAGATGTGTCCAAACTTTTCCGCTAGGGCAAGGGTGCACACATCGTGGCATAGTGAAAAAAGTGGATTCTGCACATTTATTATTATCCGATGAGCAACACGATCATCAAGAATTATAGCATCGCGCAAGTTTAGGGCTAAAGTGATGGCAGTAGTGAAAGCTATAGTGCAAGCACACCAGGGTGAAATGAACATTTGAAACATGTACGGTAAAAGCAACGAGATTTAGTACACAAATACATTTTCTAAACACCGCTGCCTGATTTCTCACCAAAACAAGTTATCAAAGCAAGAAGACAGTGCAAATACTCACAAGGGCCCTGTGTACCCAGGAGCACAAGTGCACGCCCCCGATATGTGGTCGCACAGGGCTCCATTCTCGCAGCGGCACAGCTGTCCACACTCGTAGCCGTACTTGCCGCTGTCGCACGGCTCGTTGCAGTCGATACCTTGCCAGCCTTGAATGAGAAGAAGACACCCAAGAGAATTGGGCGATATAGCGCTTCGCAGATGTCGATTTGAGATGGCAAAACCATGCTGAATAAGCTCGCTGCCATCAGCCCCAGATGCCCTACATTGTGTTGCGTTTTTGTAATCTAAATTTGAGGCCAACTAATTAATGGAAATGAACTCGTGGAAATGCATGTAGTGGCAAGATCATTAGCTTTAAGCCCTTCTTAAGTTTCTTACTCGAATAAAATAAGCTCGCTCAGAGGCTCTTGCTACGTTCAGCCATTCCTTTAGTTACACCAGCCGCCTTTCTGATTGGCTTTTAAATATAAAATAGATTTTAGATCGATATAACTTGGTGGTTTGGCTTATTACAGAATGGTAGTGGGACGTAAATGTGGCTAGTCATCTAGAAAAGCATTACACAGTGTTATTGCGTGGAAAACATGGGGAAAGTTATGTCTCATCCTGCAGCATGAAAATGTTTACAGAAGATGCAACACATTCATTGGCACAACAAACCGTACACAATTAAAAAAAGGTAAGAACACTGACCTGGCTTGCAAGAGCAGGCTCCACTCACTGGATCACACCTGGCGCCATTCTTGCATGGGCAGTCCCTGTGGCAAGCTTTACCCCACTTACCATCTGGGCAGGCTGCGGGAAATAGATGCGGTTGTAATTCACGAAAAAAAAAAGAAATACATGATTGCTACAAGAAAATCTATGCCTTACTAATAGTCTGGAACTGTCATTCTAATTACATAACAGCGGGTGGATTGTGCATGCTATGTACGAAAATGCTGCCACAGTATACTGCAAAGCAAATGGGTCCTTCTCAATCGAATGTAAGATCGCATCTGAAAAACGGGCACAACTGCAGTAAGGTGCCAGATTACACATGGAAGCAAGAAAGGCATCTAGAATGACAATCATGGCCACTTGACAAATGTTTGATAAAAAATAGGTTTCCAATCCTAAAGCAGGAGATGTTTGCAGAATCTTTAGAGATTTAGTTGCCAGTAAAAGAAAGTCTAAAATCATCAGAGTCGTATGAACAAATCTGATGTACTGAAAGCCATTACAAGCAGGTAGATCTTGTTTTGTATCACACTTTCAAAAAGTGAAAGGACCTAGCTTTCGTTTTGCAACAGTCACTGCAATTTATATAATGGGGGACTTACTGTATATCACTGATGTTTGCAGCAGAAAAAGGAGAAAGAGAGAAGCAGAGACATTTTATACTGTGGTGCTGCCGCTCACATGAAAGTGCAAAAGCATTGACAAAGTGCTGTTAAACCAAGAAAGCATGCCAGGTGCTCCTAATTGAGAGCAAGCCTCTAAAGAAACATATATGAAGCAATGTCGTGCAAGAAAGGAAACATTAGTCGAAACCTCTAATCAAAATACACTGTGGGAAAAATTGTTTTCCAAGCAACCAGTGCAAAGCGATTTAGGCCAACGACTTTTTCATGCCTTGTGGAAAGTTTCAGTCTTAGTTATCTCAACTACAGCCTTCTAACACGGCAATAAACAATACCAGAACTTTGCGAACTGCACTTAATTGACACTTGACACAGATTAAACTGACCTATAGTACATAGTCCTGAAGTTACGTCACTCATTCGCAAGCAGGGATTTTGCAGGATCATAAAAAACACTGTGGTGATGTCATATAGGTTGTAAATTTAATCAAATTTATCTGCTTTACTAGCTCAATTGAATTGAGTTTGCAGACCTACAATGCCTTTCTTTTGTGCAAAGTTAAGAATTTCCACAACCAGTGCTCCGGTTTACTAAAATTGATTTATTATCTATGGGCAATTCGAACATAGGACACCAAGCTATAAGTCAATGTTCTGCTTTAAAAATTCATTAATAACATTCTTCTCTAAAAATGTTATTAAATTCATCAAACTCAAATGAACAATTCTCTCATAACTGCATTTCTATATTCCATGTTGTTTAGGTTAGGTTCGAGCTAAAGCACTCGCTAAAATAGTTTAAAACCCCAAGATCTAACGAAAGAGACAGGTGGCTTCTTACTACACAAAATTCTAAACAAAATTCTAACCAAGAGGCACTTGGTCACACATCTACGTCATGGTGTTGCATGCTTGTTTTTCAAAAAAAAAATTTTTTTTTCAAGTTGTGGCTTCATTTATACAAGGTGTTTAAAATATACCATGAAGTCAAGCCTGGTCCTAAAAGACATTGCTTTTTTCTGCTTGCTGTTCAGAGGCCAGTGATGGAGCAGAGAGAAAATAGAGATCCACAGCTCCCTGCCAGAATTTTTTTTCAATTTATCACAAGTACATAAACATGTATATGTACAAATGCATGCACAAATGTACATAACGTATGCCCAAACAAGGACTAGTCGAAGTGGAGCACTTACAGAAGTTGCAGGTAGGGCCACCCCAGCCAGGCTGGCACTCGCAAGTTTCGGGGCTGGAGCAAGTTCCGTGAATGCACGGGTCGTTGCAAAGTGCTGAAGCATGCAGAGAAGAGAAACAAAAAACAAAATGTAGTAATAAGCAAAAGAAATCATCCATAGACTATTGCACATCTCTTTGCAAGGATATTTGTTTTCTCTGAACAACACTAAGTAAGTGATGCCAGAGTCCTTCGAACAAAGTCAGTGCACTAGTGAGATGAACATTGTTCATCCTACTCCTCTGCTTCGGGAGAAGACTTATGTGATTTGTGTGAGAAGGTGCTAACTTCTAGTAACCAAATTGCCATAGTGTCTCGCTCATAAAAATTTGTTCTTGTTTTGTGGCAGTATTGAATTGATCATAAAACAGCAAGTGATTCAGGTTAGATATTTGAAAGATGTTGTTTAGTGAAGTATGCACAGCGTGAAATGACGATGGGGATACTAAAAAAGAGACACAGACACATTCTGCTGTCTCAACGTATCCCTCTCTGGAGTTCGCGCTGTACATACTTCATTATAAAAAACCAACTAGCCCTAATTTTCACTCTACTACTATGTTATTTAGACCATAATTAATTTGGAAGGTAGGTTCGATTAATTGTCATTAAAGTAACAAAAGCCAGCTTGAAACGAACATTATTGTCATAAAAGGCCTCTCCCCCAAAGATCTGCAGTAATTTACAAAAAACGAACTGCAATGTGTCTGCAAATGCTTGAGCGGACGTTTCAACAAGCGGACTTGTCGTCTTCAAGGCTGCAACTTGAAGAAGACAAGTCCGTTTATCAGAACGTCTGCTCCAGCACACTATTTAACAAATTTTTATTCACGAGCTTCCATGTTCCCTTGACCAATGGCTCTTCTTTCAAATGCTTTATAATTCGAGTACGAAAACTCTCTGTCCCACCCAAATCGAGTTTCCACTTCATAGAATTTCTTCGGTTACTCAATTTATACGAGCAGTTATCTACTCAGTCACATTACTCAATATACCTCAATCAGAATTCAAACCAGTTGCTCATACAAAACAGCACTGCAGAAAACCGTACTTACGCAAACATCGGGAGCCGTCTGCTGTCTCCACGTAACCCTTGCAGCAGACTTTGACACTACGAGTAGTCTCTTTAGCTTCAGTCTTGTAGGCAACAGTATGAGCAATTCTGATAACAAAAAAAAAAAAAGATGCCCCCGCAAAACAGTTGCAACAAGAACACCGGCCTGATAAACAGCTGCATTTCAGAGTGAACATGCAAGCTAGAACTACAGTGGTGTTAAGCGCAACTACAGTGGTGTTAAGCAAAGCGCAACCAAAACCTCATACCTGTACTTCGAACATCGTGGTGGGAATGCTAGACACCACGTATAGGTACGAACTTGGTAAGGTTTGTTGTATGAAACCCGAACGGTGGTTAGGTACCTGGGTAGAGACAGGAAAAGAGTCCCCGTGCCCAAACAGTGTAAGCATTGTGCTCCAATGATGAGAAAGCACAAATAACGCCATTGTGAACAGTCACTCAGGATTTCTTGCTTGATGTTTTAGTACTTACGATTCTTGTTTTGTACAAACATTTGGTCCATCGTCCAAAGTAAAAGATGTTGGAAACACAATGATGAGAACGACAGATGCATACCTGAAAGGGCAAAAAAAATTTCATTTATTGGTCTTGCATGCCATCTGCACAAGTGAAAATATTTGACCAAAATGAACGTTTGCATGAGTCACAATTGTAACTCTTTAGCATGTAAATGGCACACTTCGGATAACAATGCAGTAGTGTGTGCCATTTGTTTCTCTTGTCCTGCTTCTAGTAACTTCAATAATGCACGAACCCGACTAGCACCGGCTTAAAAAAAAACTGACCTTGATTTGCATCTAAGATGCAGTCTTTTTTATTTTATTATTTTTAATGCTAGAAGAGCCAACCGTTTCATACTGTCATTTAAATTTTGTTTAACTGATGTCCTGTACAAATTGTTTTGTTTTGCCATTGTCTTGCACTTACTGTGCATTGCTGGCAAACCTGTATGTAACAAACTACAAGTCAATAATCAGTTGTATTTAAGGTAGCTTTATAATTGTTCAGTTACATGCAATCAATAAAATGATGTGAGCACCCGGCCTCGTATGCTCAGTAGCAGAACAACACAGCAACCGAGTCAATGTAGCAGGCCAACACAACTGCATAATCATGTCAGATAGTTACTGTCTGAACGCCAAAGAGCAGCAGAAAAACGTGGCTTTCATTTTCAATACAGTATGTAACTGCGTGCACACTAGGTATAATAAAAAGAAAAGTGACTAAGCAAAGAGATAATACTTGATGCAGAGTGGAATTATTAGATAAGGTGAAGGCAGTGCAGAATGCACTGATATCTGCAACAGCACATCGATGGCCAATTGCTTTATACCTCTGGCGTATGGGTACGCACAATGACATTAACTTCCCTATGCTTTAAAATTTAATGCAACTTGTACGGCGCAATATGGGCATATCAAATGGCATTCGCCTTAATGTCATATGTCATTGAATGCTTTCCCTAGAGCCCATTCAACTGGGAGATGCATACTCTCAGCACCAAAGATCGCTCACCTTGGCACACATCAAAAATTTGAAATGACATCTACCCCATTAAAATATTTTATATTTGACTTGACAAATCCCATATTAATTCCCAGTTGCACTAGAATGTAATTCATTACAGAATTGCAATGGCTTCGACATGACAGGTGCCATGTGGGATTCTGAGCCTCAGACTCGACTTGCAAATGACTAAAAATGCTTTGATCCATTGCGGTGTTGTAAAATACAAAAGCTTAAGCTAAAGGCACCTTCATATCCTTACTTCTACGTTTCCCTATTTCTGAATGCAGGTTAGAGTTACTGAATCGCAGGCTTATATTTCATCATTAGCCTAATGTTGTTCATTTCAAAGGCTGCAGATACCATGTGATCAAATGCCATTATATAACATTTGGCCATATGGTCAAACGATATTGACTCACAAACGCCTCCAAAAAAAATTTAGTTAAGGAACTTCATGCCTTAACTAGTGAATACCATTTATCAAGACCAATACTAATCAGACCTGACAGACAATCATGCCAAATGAAGTATAGAGAATGTTATTAGAAGCAATTGCAATGTAATTATGAAGAAAGAAAAATGGATGAAAAGATAACTGGTCGTGGATAGGTACTGTACCTGTGACCTTCAAACAACGTGTTCGATGCTCTACCAACTGAACTACCGCAGCGGCTATTCCCCCTTCCACTTTATGGGGTATGTATATACATTGAAGCGTGGAAGCGTCGGTCAGCACCGCCTGTTGCCATTGTGGCGAGTGTGGGACACTCATTTCTTGCCTGTTGGCGTCACGTGGCATGTCACCTTACTTTACAAGCTGAAGGCATAAAGACTGCCAGAATGAGACCCTCGCTATTAATGAAGGAGGTAAATTTAAGGGCTCATTTTTGTTTGTTAGACACAATACTAACGAGGACAGACAATTGTGCCATGGAAAGTATAGTGAATGATTACATTACAATTACTCCTAATAACATCCCCTATTCTTCCCTTGACATAATTGTTTGTCAGTTGTCATGAATATTGTGTCTAGCAAAGAAAAACGAGCCCTTAAATTTACCCCATTTCCATCATTTATAATGCCTGTGTGGCATGGGTATGATATTACTGTGACAGCAAGTGAGCTCCCTGCTATGTTATACGAAGCTATCATAATTCTGGTGCTACTGACCAGAATTATAAAAGTGTTCATATTGTTCAAAACGTTCCAAACCATTATGATTACGTGCCTACAGACAAAACGAATTTCTGAAGAGACTGCGACATGCGACCCATGTGATGCACAACATACTGTATCCAGGATCAGCCCACATTGCCATATGATGGTCTGCAGGGTTCCTAGTCCTAATCCTAATGCATGGCATCTCCCCATTTAAAGAACTATCCACCAAACAGATACAGAAATCCAGAAATATTAGAAAGCAGGCACAGAGAGGCATTCTATATTGATAGAACTGTTTTTTTTTTTGCCACTGTTGCACCAAGGATACTGGGGTAGTGTCATTTTAATGCACAATACCACACATAGCAGAGTTGTCAATCAGGAAACTTAGTTTCAACAGGGCTACCCAAATTCAAAGAGTACATAGGGGGCGCTGCAGATCTTTTTTTTTTTGTAGCAAAGAACATTCCAATTTCGCCAGGCCCATATTGACCTCACAAACAACTTCTATACTAGCCAAAAGAATGCTGTGCATAGAGACTCTCACTGGACTTCACAGCTGCTGGCAGTCCTGTCTGCAATGAATATTCTTTTCGACAACTGCTCGCTGATTGAGGCCCCGTCCGTAAGCTTCTCTAACAATCTCCCAACCTTAATTTTTCTCTCAATTTCCTCCTTATCCCTTCCCTTGTGAACCACTGCCGAGTCGCACTTTGATACAGACAGTTGCGGGGTTCACTTTTTTTCTTCACTTCCTACTCCCTCAATGCTGTGCATTAAGATGAAAGTAAATGTAATGCGTCCTCTGCTTTTCCAATAAACTTTGCTCTTTGACAAGCTTTTGGTACTCACAACATATGCCTGAGCAGGGAAGCATAAACGGTCATCATCACGACTGGGCTGGTCCGCAGCGGCTGGTGCTCGCCCTCGGTGATCTGGTATGACTAGCTTCAGTTACAGCTTGCTTTGGATTTTGGAACAGACAAGGTTCCACCCTTGCTGGAGCATTTTACCCGAGGTTCATGTCCACCTGTAACAGAAATAATAAAAACGGGATTGTGGAAGTTAGAGACATCCGGATATATTGGTATAATGCAGCACTTTATAGTCAATTGATATTGGAGAGAGGAGGACACGCGCCTTGCTCTTTGTAGGGGTAGCACGAGAAGTTATACACAGGAAAAGAGGGACGAAGAAGGGTTCGCTGTCTAATTTCCACAGTACACCTACGATTGTGTGTGAAAAGCAAGCCAAACTTCGCACCCTTGTCAGCCTTTCTCCCTCTTCTCTTTCCTCCTGATTGGTATAGCAGTTACGGATGCTGTCTGTGTACTTGAATAAACAAATAAAGCCCATATACATATAAAAAAATCAAGTTGCCCAGCCTCAATCGGAAAAGAGAGACTTCAAGTCCAGACACTCTTTGTAAGCGTCGAGTGACCCAGGATAATGCAATTTTTTAATGTTTTTTTTTCTTAACTTGTACACTGAATTCTATGAAAAGATATACAGTCACCCAGAGAACACCGTAAATGCGAAGTCACTCTTTACAAGCGGCACCGCCATGACGTGAATGTATCAGATATATAAGATAGCATAAGCAAAAATTTTTCTCGGGAGGGGGGGAGGGGGCGGCATTTTCTTGAAATGGTCATATTTGTATGTCACGGGGAAATAGTTTCGGCGCACGGTGTGCCTCACCATGGCTACGCCACTGGAATGTATTAACCAACACGCACTTCCAGAAACTTCATGAAACATGGCAGCCCACGTGGACGTGTCTGGAATGCATGACCTGAGATATGCGAATAACAACTGCCAACACCGCCTTAACACCCATGTGTTACCTCTCCATTCACAAAATGTTCTGTCTTCGAATTTATAACAACGCCCCGGAGGGCCGTCCAAAAATTGCCACGGCCGACGATATTTCACGTCGTCCAGGCGGGGTATTGGGAAAAGTTTTCAACCAGCAATAGTCGCCCCTCAGTTATCACTTCATTGGGTACGACACCGCCTCTGCGCAAAGCTGCCTGGGCACCCCACGCGAATGGCACGCCATTTTTTACGGCTCTAGTAACCGCACTGGCACACGATCAACTTCAAAGAGGCGTAACAGTATGATTATTACCGAGAGAAAAAAATGATTTTTATTGAGTAAAACTTATGCGCCTCCGATACAATTACTTCTTATCCACAACTGCGCAATTAAAAAAAAGCGTAGTGAGAAACACGTTTAATTGGCATTCACATTTACGCCGTGGCTGCTCCTCTTCTGACAAAGGTTCTCTTTTGTTGTTTTGTTTTTGTCGACATCTACAAAAAAAAATTGTTTTCATATTTCATATAACTGCCGGCCACTTGTTATTTATCCAGCGGCCGTGTAACTGCAGTCTGACCAGTATGGTGGTTACAGCGTAACTATACCGCAAGTGCCACCTTCGTCAACAAGTGCAGGCATTGCACCCCTGAATCATTGTTCCACGGTTTTCAGTCCAGGTCCATCACCTTGCAGGTTCGCCGTAAAATCGAAAGCCGCCTCCTAATTGAGAAACCACTTTCACGACGTTTAGCAAATCTGCTCGAACGGACGTTGACCATTCGCTTCAGTTGACCAATCAATCGAACATTAAAAACCTCCGTTGTTCTTTTTAAAAATTACAATAAATGCTGTCTGCCAGGAAGAGGCGTTTTTGTTTTCCTCTTGCGCGCAGCACAAGGAGTGAAATATCGTGTATAACAGAATGACAGAAAGCTCAGCATGGTTCAGCAACCTCAGCTAGCAAAAGCGGACACAAGAGAGTCAGGACAATACAAACAAACAATACAAACGGCCTCTGTGTTGTCCTCACTTCTCGTTTGAGTTTGCGTAAGCACGCCCCAGCGCCTTTTATCTTGTAATAACCCGAGCGGAAGTCAAAAACACGGGGCTGAGCGCCCGATAGGTTGAGTAATGGCAACATCCCCGCCCTCCATCTCAACTACTGTGCGCTGTCAAAGTTCTTCCGACTGCCGCTGTCGCCGAGAACGAGTCGAAAGGGCACGGTGACTCAAGCGAACGCGACAGATTGCGCGACCTCCTCAGCTTCCCATCTTGACGCGGTCGCAACGGAAAGCCGAGCCGAACCTGATACCGGCATCGCGGCGTGTGTGACTAAACCGGCCCCAGTCGTCGGGGCACATCTCTCGATCGTGAGCTACGCCAGGAAAACACGCCAGACTAGTTCGGCCGCACTTATACGAGAGCGGGGTGCGCGCGCGTCGGGGCAGCAACCGCGCCTGCCACTGACGCACGCGAACGAATCATCGCGTTCACAACATCACTGAAGGCTGCGGCGAGGCGTCTAAGACAGCCTTGTATATAGGAGGACGCTTGGCAACACACAACTTTGTCGAGCGATTCGGTTGTCCGTTTCGCAACACTTATTATAACACCGTAACGCTCAGCCGACCACCATTAGGAGTATCATATACATGATACTCCTAATCTTACGGCTGAAGGCTCAAGATGCTGATTTAGGCCCAGAAAACCAACACACGATGCTATTGGTTGAATATTTACGCTGGAGTGAAGTTCCAGGCTAAGGTATTTCAACAAATCAGGGACTGCTTAATTACGAATGCTAATTAAAGTTTATCTATGGCCTATGACGTAGTCGGAGGTGGGTGGGGTCACCACTGAAGCATTTTAATTTTGCACATGTTTACATAACACGCACACGTCAAGCGCACCCACGATGACTAACCCCCTCCCCCCCCCCCTAAAAAAGTAGATGTACGCCTGTTATATACTATTTATCGCTTCATTGTTTCTGCATACCTGTATTCATAAGTGCACTGAAAATAAAGCGCGAAAAAGCCATCTCAACGTCATTATGAATGTAATACTGTGATAGCGCGTAACAAGGACGAAAGCGAGAGCACGACGATCCTCACATGAGCTCCGATTACGGGATCGCTGCGGATTTCCCGAGGGCACCGCTCTGCGGGGCACCTGCACGCTGGTTTCCCAACAGCACCGCACGGTCGGTAGCGGCTCTGGTGGCTCTTCGGAAACAACGCCCGCTATTAACCGCCCTCTAGACCCCCAATAGTGGAGCGACCCAGATTCGTGGAAGTACACTACGCCACTTCCCGATCGGCAAGCTGCAAAACTTCCGCGAATTCGGGCGCAGCACAGAGTGGTTGCTCACGTGACAACTCCGTCCTTGCGTCACCGGCTGCCGCTTCCCCGTAATCCGCCCGTAATTTACAGTACGAGTGACTAAGCCCTCGGTGAAGGCCAAGTTAAAGGGAAAACAAAGTGAAACAAGAAATATGTTTAGACTGACAACTTGTTCTCTGAGTAGTTTACCATCGTCAATTTCACAGACGTACTAAGAGAATATCAAATAATGCCGAAAGCTCTTTACCTCTCTCTCTTTTTCGCGCTAGAACCCCGACGTTGACACACCATGCACTGTGATATCACAGTCAGCATGGCGCTGCGTCAGTACAGAAAATCATACTTATTGCTATGTAAAAAATCACATCTGGCTGCTCAAGACATCGCTCGACAGACTTGATTAACCAAGTTTACGATGATATGATCCATCTGTGCCGGTAACTAGCCATATAGAGCACGAAAGACACCGTCCAACTCTGTGACGTTACTATAGGGTTCCGCGCAGGGGGGCGTTACCCATAATCACCTGGTGGGGAGGGGGGGGGGAATCTGCGCTTCACATTGATTTAATGGGGGGGGGGGCGTAAAATCTCTCCCATACATTGACTTCATACGGATGGGGGCGCTTCGACGAACCTTCACATTCCCCTCCCCTTGATGTGGAACCGTGAGTTCACACGGAAACTTCAAGGCGTGGTCGGCATCTGTATTTCCCACCCCTGTAACAGCCGAAAGGCTAACAGTATTTGGAAAATAAATAAATAAATTTCATTCTCGCGCTTGAGCTAGCCCGCCAAGCTCTTCCTCACGGCAAGTGCGGTGTTTTTGGTATAGAGGAAAAGTAATTTAATTATACATGTGAAACAGCACATCTCTAAGTGTCATTTCAGTGTCACTAGACCTCAGGGCACTCCCGCGCCCTCTCTTAAGAGCAAAGCGGAAGTATACGAGACTAAGCCTTCGTAGCCTGCAGGATTGCAGTGTTACGGACACAATGGCCGGAATTCGATACCTATAGCCTACGTCACGTGCCTCTTGCATCAGCCACTGTGCGTGCCCTTGTGTTAACCAATTTATACGCCTAAGTGGCCTTTGTATTAACATGCGATTAGCGCGCATTAGCAGACATTTAAGCAAGCACGGTTTAACCGATGCGATCTTCAATGGTTACGCGTCGTTGTGTACACCCAAAACCAAACATACTCGAAGCGGTAGCGCCACGGGCTGCCGTAGTGTAGGGTTCCAAAGGATATGCTGTACACATATGCCAGACCCTGCACGAAGTTTAGGTTGTTTTGCAACGTAAATCATATACAATGGGAATATTAGCATACTGAGCGCAAAAAAACGACTTGTCCTTAGCAAAAGAAACAACTGCTCCCGAAGACGCGCAATATGAGAAGGTGACAACCAAAAGAATGCCAAGCCTTGTTGTCTACTGCCTGTCTACTGCGTGACGTTCGCGTTTTGTTCCACAGTTCGAGCGTATACGATTCGTGAGTGTAGAGCTGTTCGTTCAATTTCAAACCACAGGATTACGCATGCCGGGTTCGCGACTCACACGGTTGGCACCGTGTGCGGAAGGAAGGCGTCGTGCAGCTGATGCAGGACTGGAGATGCGTGCAACAGATGTCATATGAACGCGTTGACACGATCCGCATCGGCATCAAATAAGAAAACACTAGTCGGTATATTTTAAATTGTCAAAGCCGCATGTAGGCATGATACAGCCACGTAGTAATGTCGAAATTGATAACATTTTGTCTGCTAGTTTACTTCCTTTTCTTTAAGCATTAGCTCTCCTTAAAACACGTGCACTAAATTTTGCCGTAGTAATAACTCCCGGACCTCAAATTTTGTGTGTGTGTTTTTGTGCTCTTCTTAACAATTACTGTGCCTATATGTTACAGCACGGTAAGGACATAATGAAGCGGCAACAAACAGCCTTGTTCACTGCATACCTCTAAACTGCTGTGCCACGTTATCCTACGTGAAGCCTTGATGTGCTCGTATACACACATATAAATGCAAGCATGCCGCCTTCTGTTAACGCGAAAGCCCTCAAGGAGCTCGTTTTACAGAAATTCCGGTGTCGGCGTCAGTGATAGCGAGCGAAAAAAAAAAAAATCGCGATCCACACAATTATCAAAAATCCCCGGTTTGAGCCGGAATCGGAACAAGGTCTTCGGCATGGCAAGCAGGCGTTCTATAGCACTGATCCACGCCAGTGCGTGAAAATCTCATATACAGGTGTTATATACAGCACAGGGGATCAGCTAATCCCTACACTATTGCGAGGCAGAAGGGTAGAATAGCCCATTACGCAACCGGTAGGCGTCTTAGAAACCCACCCGTAACAGGGGACTCGGACATAATTAACTATTGTCGCCTGGAGGAGAGCTCACTTCTTATTCGCAAAAGCGCGAAACTAAGACGATAGTGCGCTGCAGACGTCACGGAAAGCTTTCCGGACAAATCCCCGTGGTAGATAGGAACCAATAGTCCGGAGCGAGCAAGAAAGCATGCAAGCAAGCAGGCTTGCTAGCTTGGCTTGCTAATTTGGTTCACTAACGGAACGAAATAACCATCAAAAGCGATGAAAAGCACGACATGTGTATGATGATGAAGCGAATTTAGTGAGCGGCGAGTTAACCAGCGAAACTAATTAGCGATATGATAATAATAATAACGACCTTTGGTTTACCGTTCCAAATCCCCGATATCACTATGAGAAACGCCGTAACAGAGAACTCCGGAAATTTAAACCACCTAGGGTTCTCAAACGAGCACCTAAATCTAAGTACACGGGCTTCAATACATTTTTGCCTCCATCGAAAATGCAGCCGCCGTAGCGAAACTTATTAGCTATAATTAAAGCTAATCATACAACGACTCAGAGGCAATTTATTAAGTGAATGTCGAGTTAATTATTGAAGGCTAATGAGCCATCTTCGTAACCATTGTGCGGCAATATAACGTGCCTGGTGAAATAGCAGCACCAGATGGCTTCAACCTTGGAGTCGTCTTGGGCGAAGGCATCAGGTTTTCTAGGAGCTTTTTTAAATTTTATTTCATATAGACAAGAGCCAGTTGTGGGAGTGCGGGCGGTTGGGATTGTTCGTTACTCGTACACATACTACAGGAAATAGCACAAAAAATAATTTGGAAGGCGGGGAAAGCGGGGTGCGAAGGCAAGAGGAAGCGGCGGAGCTGATGGCGCTGCCCACGCCCTTTCCCTCTTCTTCATCCACATTTCCTTTGCTAACAGTACCCTGTCATTTGCTCTTTTTTCTCTTGGTCACTATCATTTCCCTTTCTTATATATGCTTGCTGCGTTTTTCTCCCAAGCTATTTTTGTATTAATTTATTTGTTATATTATTTATTTATTTCAGACGTACTGCCAGCCTCTCATATGAGGCCTTAGCCAGGGGCGGGCGGCACATAAAAGACAAAAAATGGAAATACAAAAGAAATATCACGCATGAGAACTAATGCATCAAACGGAAACGTCGGCACTTGCACACTTCATAAGTTTTCTGCGTACACGCCCAGAAAAAAGACTAAGAAGGACACAACAATAAAGAAATTACGACAACACCTATCTGTTAATTGCGGGACATCTGAAATGCAAACATCATATAAAGGGGGCAAGATCAGCAAGACGAACACATCTCTTCCATATGTTCCATATGTTCCTTTCGTTTTCTCCCTTTCTGAGTCACCCCATTTCTCTCTGCATATCTCTTTGTACTCGTTCTCTGGCCTCCTGCTTCTCTTTCTTCACTTCTCTTTTCTCTCTATTTCTCTCTTTATCTGTCTATCTCTTTCCATATATCTCTCTAAATTCGCTCTCTCACCCACCCGAGATATTGCATTCCGCTACAGGTAAATAGGCGCATGTGTTCGATGAACGACGCAGAAAATCAAGAAGAGGAGGAAGAAAACACATGCCGATTTATGGTGACGACAGTTTTCGTATTCGACAGACGCAAAGTGCCCTGATTAAACATCGCCCCTGTAAAAAACAACCGAACAGAAAAGGACGCACATAGCGCTGCGCTAATCTTCTGTTTTTCTTACCTGTTTTTTTTTTTCACTGTTACTTGAAGAACGAATTTCGGTATGCAAACTTTTTCCATTACACATTATGGCATTCTTAATGCATCAAGTACTGACGTCACCATGCGTCTTTTGTCCATGGTCAGTTGTTGGTGTTCTTTAATGTCATTACACTTTTTTTTTTCACATCGTGAAGCTTGTTAGCCTCACATTACTGGCGAAAATCTTAGTGCAAGACATCAAGGGCGACTATATCAGACCACCGAAGCGAATAGGCAGCCCATCGGCGTGACAGGCATAACCAAGGAAACTTAGTGCCCTGTCAGATGCTTGTCTTGACTTCCACGCTATAACAGGAAACGAAACGCGAAGGCCGCCGCGATTTGCACGTTTTCAGCGCATGTGGTGCACAGGCTTGTGGTACAAGGAGGATCTGCTTAAGAGGGCTTGTCGCTGTTCGCCCTACGCGGGATGACTCACGGTCTATGTACGCAGCGCGTCGCGAATGCCTGACCCGCTAGAGCACAAATTAGCGGAGACCCGTGAATGAATCAAATGGTCTCGAGTGTTGAGGCTTCAGCCATGCTTTGAGCGGTCCCAAGACGCTTCACAGATGTCGTCGCAAAAAAGAAAGAAAGAAAGGAAGAAAGACGGGTGCTGGATTTCAAAAGCCAACTCCGGCGATTTTTCGAGGTCAGTGTATCGCAACGAAATTCACTGTTTCGCACATATCTGTCATTTAAGCTTAACTACGGGCTTGGGAGATGCGCTGATTGTTTGGAAAATAATTTTAAAGATCGCATCGAAACGGTCACCTGTCTTGCCAGAATTATTGGCAACACTGCCCGGGTGACGTCATGTTTGGCACGTCAACGAAAGTGACGCAGCCCATGGCATCGCTACAGCCATAGTTTACTATACGTACACTAGAGGAAACTCTGTGGAGATAGTGTCTATGGGAGCTGCAACGCATGGCGCTTCAGTGAGCATGGGAATGATGGGTAGAACACGGATTCGCTTAGTCTTCGTACTTTGCGTTCCTTTTGGCTTCGCGAGGCTTGAAGCTGCTTTGTCACGAAACAACAATCGTCAAATGTTCGGCAGTTACGCTTCACCACCTAAATCATTTAGGCTTGCCATTTCAAATCGAATCACGAAGTTCAAAACGGTTTGTTCTTTTACTCGAAACGAAACCGAAACACAGCAATAAACGAAGCCACTTGTGCGATTCGCCGCCCGCAAGTACAAAGACTAGGCAAATCTGTGTACTACCCATCATTCCCATGGTCGCTAAACGATCGCAGTGCCAGAGCCTCCTCTAGTTATATTCAGGAGACTCTATGGCTACAACGGCTATTGTGCTGGTTACAAGGCAACGGCGACGGTGTTGGGCACGGAAAAGCTCCGTTCCTTCCTCTGTGGTGTTTGGACGGAGCTTCGCTGGTCTGGCTTTCACAATTTTTATACTCCGTGCCGGCGGGACCAGTATGCGACCTCCGGTTCTTACCAAAGAGTACATCATGCGTAGACAGTGCACTAGGTTGAGTTTCGGTTTCAGTATCACGCCTTTTTGCTGGTTAAAAATTATTTTCGAACTTCCTGGGCCTTTCAGCTATATTTGGCTCGTGACAAGAGTTCGTCAGGTACACAGAAACACCATTAGTTTGACATAGTCAAAAAATCGCCGGAGTCGGCCTTTAACGACATTTCACCTAATGAACGAGGACACAAACAAAAAAAAAAACAAAAAAACAGGGAGAACGGTCCTTCCGAATACCAAATGTTCACCATTACGAATAGATTTTGATCAATTTTCCTTGAATCCATATGCCATTCACCAAAAACTCCGTGGACAGGTAACCGTTTCTTAGTCAACAGGCAACGAGCAGAGATAACGAAAAATGTTATGCTCCAGTCCAGCGGCTCAACGTGTATACTTGCCATGCGCGAAGTTGCTCAAGGCAACGTAAGGCGAAGAAACAGCCCGTCGTTTCAAGTTTCTTTTAGGGAGAACAGCAACAACGACGAAAAAAAAAGTGTCCTGCGCGTAAGGTACAAATGAATCTGACATCGTGTGGCACCATTTTGAGTACTTGAACTGCGCTGGGAACGAGACGTCAGCGTATACATATATAGAAGAAGACAGAATGGTGGTGGTAGTGGTTAGAAGATTGATTGATATGTGGGGTTTAACGTCCCAAAACCACCATATGGTTATGAGAGACGCCGTAGTGGAGGGCTCCAGAAATTTCGACCACCTGGGGTTCTTTAACGTGCACCCAAATCATGAGCACACGGTGTTGCGACCGGGGTTTCCAGACACCGGAGGTCCGGGATGAAGTTGTCGAGGCAGGAGGAAGAGAGACTTGAAGAGGGTTTATTTACAATATGTACATTGCGAACTCCCTACACGGTGAGCTCTCAAACGTGGCAGGCCTCTACATGTCTCCTAACATAGCGCTACATGGTGCTTGGTTCTACATGGTTCTGCTCGGTTCTGCTCTCGAAAAAAAACACACACGAATGAGCCGTGGGGGCTCATTATAAAGGGTCTGTCCTCCCCAGATCCCTAGATCGGGGACCGCGTACAGAGGGCACCGTCCAACCACGGATCACACATTACCCGCGAGGGTGACGAGCACGCACGGTCCACGTGAACGTTCAAAATTGAAGCGTGGTCACTGCACGGCCATGTGGCACGAACGTGGCTCCTCCTCGTCAAGGGGTGTCGCTGGGCGAGGGGTCTGAAGTTGATGACTGCATCCATCGAAAGGGCCGCCGTAAACAAGCTTCAAATGGTCGCCGAACGACTCGTTCAATTAGCGGGACGATTTCCGGCCGCCGCCGCCGCCGTCATCTTCCAAAGAAGAAGCGGCACTTGTGGTCTCCCGAACTGCTCACGGTGTCGTGGCGGCAAGACGCCGCACCCTCCGGCCAGGGGGGAACAATACATGGTGGACACAGGCCGCCAGCCCGTTTGGCGACTAAAAAAGGAACATCAAAAGGAACGCCGATCCATTGTCAGACCTGGCGCCGGTCCTAACAGTAGGCAGCCGGTCGTTCGGTTACTTGTTTGAAGATTAAAGGAGCGCCGCTCCCTCTTCCGCTCTGGCGCCGGTCACAACAGCTCGTCCGCCGGCGGGAGAAGCGACCTGAGGGTGACCAGCTGCACAGGTTGCCCGAAGTGTCGCTGTGTAGTGCTGTCTTCCAGGCCACTGCTGATGACGCTCAGCCAAGGACTCTTTCCCTCTCGCTCCTTGTGGCTCCCCTCTGGGAAAAGCATTCATACACACCACCACAGGCACGGGAGAGCACCCTGCCCGCACTGAGACACGTCGAGTCCGACAAATTATCCAAAAGCAACCTTACTTAAGCGGTATTACCAAACACAAAGCAGCAATCGGGACGTTTCTCTGAGGTTTCACCAAAACTCCTAATCCCGATCCGATAATAATCTTCCCATCAAACTGCTTTCAAGAAAACTAACTGTCAAGTGATGCGCTCACCGTGGCATACCCGAGTGCTTGCGTGAGCAATCCGCCGTAACCCACCAGGTATCATACTCATAAAATAAAGCATTTTACTTCACGCTATCTTTTAGTTCCCGAAATTTAGTGCCGCCAAAGCCAGTCGTCAATTCCTTTTGAGAAGACGAAAGCATAACTGCCGTGCTGCACCTGCATTAGGAACATCTTTATTATATATCCGCAAACGCACATCACAGTGCTCCTGCCTGGATGAGATACCACCTAATCGTTCCCTTGCTGTTGCCACTTTCACAAAGCATACATATAAACTCACGAGCTAGCTTTTCTTACACACCGGACACATGCGAACAAAACATTAAATGAACAACAAAAAAAAGTTTCGCATGAATCCTGAAAAATCTCGCAAGCAATAACTTTGCGTCTCTACGCTCAGTCATAATTAGTTCATAACGTTGCTCCTGCTCATTTACACGTATCTACCATGACGCAGGCTCCTATGCGTGTCGTTTATGCAATCGCACAACGCTTACCTTAGCTAAACGTACAACGCCCAAGAAATGAACAAAACCAAAATTGTGTTACCTAAACACTATTTGGTAGACGAGATTCTTAAAAAACACATTAAAATCCAAAACAACTTAAACAGTCAAAAGCAAATTTCAAAACAAAATAAATCCACTAATGACCATCGTCAAAAGCTCACGGATGTCTACTCCTTTTTGGGACTAACGCGCGGTGTCGCGTCCTGTGGGTCTTTCTAGGCGAACGGGAAATGGAACAATGGCAAAACCCATTCGCTTCGCCTCCGACCCCCGCAAAGCTCTGCGCTGACAACCTGCGTTCTTACTCTCGCTGAGTACCTCGCACTCCCGCAGTCCATCAAACATGCCGTCGATAGAGCGACGAAAGGGTCTGCCTTTCTACCCAACGTGCTTTTTTTTTTTTTCGTTTTGTCCGGCGGCTCGGACGCATACAAACCAACTCCGGTGCCGATGACAAACGCCTAATTCTGTACGCTCTAATGCGTGTCACTATCCTTCCAATAGATCTATACAACGTATATAGGCTACCAAAATGATAGAGCGCTAACGAAAACAAGGTACAAACGAGTTATTTACAAAATCACAAAAACAAACAAAATGTTCCTTTCAACAGTCCCGAGTCGACGTTTTCCGAGAGGCTAACAGCTGTTCGCAACAACTCTGAGTCGAACTCGCGGTGGTCGCGCCCGGAACGATTTTCTCGAGAAACGGGGTCTACAACACGCGTCAATCGCCCTGCTACCGAACCCCGCGACGTTCCTCGAAGCCGACTTGCTGTCGCTTCCTGCCCCTCGAAAACCACCGACTCTTTTGCCCCGCACCCCGTCCAATGCACCGCGAGAACAACGGAAGGGTCTCTTGCCCTTCGACCACTTACGCACACCATGCGCTTCTCTTTTCTTTGTTCTCTGGCCGCTTGGACGCTTGCGATACGGCAACTTTCTTGAAATTTCGCTCCGCCATTTGAATACATTCCTCAAACGCGTCGCGATTTCTGCCTGCCTGTTTTTACGGCGCTTTCTCCGTTTTGCACGTCTCTTGGTGCCGTCTACGGAGCCTTTCGCCCATCTCTGATGCTCACCAGCACCCACATGCTCATCTGATTTTTCGCGCGGACTGTCTGGATAATTGCCTAGCAATCTCTCCTTCAAACACTGCCGCGTACGATGCGCTTTTCTTTTCCGGCGGTTCGGACGCACACGATACAGACCCGTCAGAGATGACAACGGCACTTTTCTCGCGATTTTACCACGCCGTTTGAAACCCTTACTCAAACGCGTTGTGCTCATCTCGAGCTTTGCCTTATTGTTGCCCTTCGGACGCTTTCTCCCCTGTGCACGCTTCTTTGTGCGGACCTGGGAGCCTTTCGTCCTACTCTGACGTTCTTCATCACCGATATGCTCCTCCGCCATCTCGCGCGCCCAGTCCTGATGATTGCCTATCAGTTCATCGTAAGACCGCGGCCGCGTAGATTGCGCACTTCTGTTCCTTACTCTCCGGCCGCTCAGACGCCTGCGATTTAAGCCAGTCAGAGAAGACAACGGGCCTTTTCTCGCAAATCCGCCACGCCGTTTGAAGGTCCTCGTCAAACGCGCCGCGCTGATCGCGAGCCTTGCCGCGCTTCTGTTTTTCGGACGCTTTCTCCGTTTGGCACATTCCTTGGTGCCAAACCTGGAGCCTTTCGTCCGCCTCTGACGCTCATCAACATGGTCTACAGGGCTGCAAGGTTCGATGGAACACTCTGTTAATCTTAACTTCGTTTCCCCCACCACGGAACCCTCACACCCTGCTGTGACCGCGAGCTCTTTTCCCTCAGAATGGGTTAAAACCTGTTCCATTCCCTTACAGGCACTAGCCTTCTCTTTGGCCTCAAACGGCACCGCCGCTATATCTACAGATATCAGACCCGCAGCACTCTCTTCGGCCCTAAACGGCACCGCTGCTGAAACGCACCGTTCGTGCGGTACATCTGCAAATTTCTGACCTGTAGCCCTCTCTTCGGCCCTAATCGGCACCGCCGCTACGTCGCACCGTTCGTGCACTTCATCTACAGATGTCTGACCTGTAGCCTTCGCTTCGGTCTTAAACGGCACCGCCGCTACATCGCACCGTTCGTGCGCTACATCTACAGA
This sequence comes from Rhipicephalus microplus, assembly GCF_043290135.1. NCBI lineage: Eukaryota > Metazoa > Arthropoda > Arachnida > Ixodida > Ixodidae > Rhipicephalus > Rhipicephalus microplus. The sequence goes on along the minus strand of NC_134703.1, from coordinate 114,141,008 downwards.
TGTCTGACCTGTAGCCTTCGCTTCGGTCTTAAACGGCACCGCCGCTACATCGCACCGTTCGTGCGCTACATCTATGGATTGACCACTCTGCTGCAATGCCACCAATTCACAATTAAGCCTTTCTATCTCTTCATCTAATTCCTGCATCCTTTTTATATGTTCTTCATGCCTGCGCTCAGCTTCCAATTCCTCCTGGCGCCATCTTTCCTTTCTTTGCGCCCTTTGTACTTCCTCCTCCTGGTCCAATAAGTACATATTCCCGAAGTGCTCGATTTCCTCATTGTCACTATTGCTTTCGAGAATCACTTCGCGGAGTTTAGAAGCAGGCATATCATCATTAAAATCTAGCTCCAGATCCCAACACAGGTTCAGCAGGTTCTCTCTCGTCAATCTCGTAAGATCCATGGCGACTACTTTGCTTTGGCTCAGCTGTGACAAAACACAAACCCACCAGCGCTTCAATTCTGGGTCTAGAGAAATTGAAGCCTGGCAAATCTCACAGCGGAGACCACAAGCTTAAGCACCCAAGTAGCACTACGTGGCCAACATCCCTCTCTACTTTTTCTTGTTAATTTTTCACTCCTGCTTTTTACACCATCCTAAAATTTAACCCGCAACGTACCCTTAGAAATTTTGAAACATTACCCCTTGTTCCTATTGAATCATCTAAGCTTTCCTGCTTTAGCGTACTTGCTCAGATAATCATCCAGTGCTGCCTTGTGCTGAGATAACAACCACAGTGGCCAGGCAGTTGTTGGTTATATCTATCTTTTAACGAATTTAGGCTAAAAGACTCGATATATCTCAAGCACAAAGCCAGGCACTCACCCCATTACGTGCGGTGGTGGTACGCTGCTTCGATCCCGCCGAGTTCCAGGGCTTTCGGCTGGCCTCCGGTACATGTCGCTCTCCGTCGCAGACTCGTATCCCACCGCTGCCAACCAGTTGTTGCGACCGGGGTTTCCAGACACCGGAGGTCCGGGATGAAGTTGTCGAGGCAGGAGGAAGAGAGACTTGAAGAGGGTTTATTTACAATATGTACATTGCGAACTCCCTACACGGTGAGCTCTCAAACGTGGCAGGCCTCTACATGTCTCCTAACATAGCGCTACATGGTGCTTGGTTCTACATGGTTCTGCTCGGTTCTGCTCTCGAAAAAAAACACACACGAATGAGCCGTGGGGGCTCATTATAAAGGGTCTGTCCTCCCCAGATCCCTAGATCGGGGACCGCGTACAGAGGGCACCGTCCAACCACGGATCACACATTACCCGCGAGGGTGACGAGCACGCACGGTCCACGTGAACGTTCAAAATTGAAGCGTGGTCACTGCACGGCCATGTGGCACGAACGTGGCTCCTCCTCGTCAAGGGGTGTCGCTGGGCGAGGGGTCTGAAGTTGATGACTGCATCCATCGAAAGGGCCGCCGTAAACAAGCTTCAAATGGTCGCCGAACGACTCGTTCAATTAGCGGGACGATTTCCGGCCGCCGCCGCCGCCGTCATCTTCCAAAGAAGAAGCGGCACTTGTGGTCTCCCGAACTGCTCACGGTGTCGTGGCGGCAAGACGCCGCACCCTCCGGCCAGGGGGGAACAATACATGGTGGACACAGGCCGCCAGCCCGTTTGGCGACTAAAAAAGGAACATCAAAAGGAACGCCGATCCATTGTCAGACCTGGCGCCGGTCCTAACAGTAGGCAGCCGGTCGTTCGGTTACTTGTTTGAAGATTAAAGGAGCGCCGCTCCCTCTTCCGCTCTGGCGCCGGTCACAACAACGGGCCTACAAGATTTCCGCCTCCATCGCAAATGCAGCCGCCGCAGCCGGGATTCGATCCCGCGACCTGCGGGTCAGCAGCCGAGTACCTTAGCCACTAGACCACCGCGGCGGGGCACGGTAGTGGTTAGAAGAGGAGAAAGGCACTTAATTTTGGCAGCCCGGTAGTGAGCATGGCGCAGTGCCACAACAGAATGGACGACGCATGCTAACAGCAGTGGTGAGTCCGCGCTGGTCCGTTCTCCTTCCACTCTGGCGTCTCGCCCGAGTGCAGTTTAATTATCAAAACTACATCTCAAATCAACTAGCTCCCCTCCTCCCACAGACACAAACTCTTTGACTTCGTGTGGTACAGGTTGACACGTTAATGATGATAAATCCTGCATTTATCATCCAGTACTTTCGCCCGGTATTCGGAACACAAGCGAGGCCCGGTTTCGCTTGGTCGCCTGTGAAGCAGCAGACTTTAAAAAAAAAGTATAACTTTTTCAGAAAGGTGCCGCGGAAAGAATGTAATAAAACCAAAGCGATATGGTTTCGCACGCACCAGACATCACACAACCAGTTACAGACATTATGTAATTTATTCCTAGTAACCCTACAGAAATAAAATAGCCTACGCAATGTGACACGTTGAGTGAAAAAAAACTAAAAAAAAATGTTCACTGTGCTACTTTTGGAAGCAAGAATGACAAGAAAGTAAAGGTGCCGCGCCAGACGTGAAGCGCTGCAAGACACTCCAGCCTTATCTGCTGATAAAAGAAGCAGGAACCGCAAGCACGTGAGCAGAGAAGTGGAGCGACTCGCGTGATAGGCGCTACACACTATAACAGAATAGCGAAGTAAGAGGGAAATATCGCCACAAAACCACCACTAACACGTGCTCGGTGCTACGAGTGCGAGAACCTACCTATACAACATCAGGCCACAAGGAGAACGTGTCGCTGTGGCAGAGAAAAAGATTATGGTGTGCGTGCGCCGCCAACACTCCAAATTTCCAGATGCTAGAGGAAAATAAAACAAAGAAAAGGAGTGCGGACGATGCCAACGTTGTCAAACATATGACAATGCCCAATCATGTCTCAAAACCCGCCATGTGGTCTAGTGGTTATCACGCTCGACTGTTGACCTCGAGTAAATCTCGAGTAAATTTCACTGTCGTCACAGCAATCGTCACTCTCATCACTGTTTTCTTTTATGTATATCATTCTCGCTTCAGTTCATGTGATCATCAACTTGTTTAGTGTTCGTGAGTCATTCACGAATTTCGCGAAAAAAATTTTTTTACATCGTGTTTCTCTTCCTGGCCTCTATGCGCTCTTTCATGCATCCACTAAGTTGCTGTTGACCTCGGCAAGGACGTAAAAGAAGTTTAAAATTAAAGAGCCCTCACGCGTTGAAGCAATTACACGCCCCGAGGCTGAAAAAAAAATTGCTCGATTGAGGCTATTAGGTTGCGCATTGTGCTGCGAAGATATTGCGAAACAGTAGCGCCACGGCTGAAGTTCCCGCACGGCCGGATTGCACGTCATTGTGCGAGAAGTGCTGGTTAATAAGCGTCGAACCATGTACCGGTGTTGAGGCCGCAGAAGAAAAGCTAAAGCAGCGGTAATCATTCTCGAGCAAAAACAAAAAAAAAAACAAACAAAAAAACTGATAGGATGCAGAGAAGACTGTGGAGTGGTGAATATAAATATATTTTTTAAATCCTTCTTTCTACGCCTCCAGTAAAAACACTACCGATTAATGCTTTTAGTACAGAAGTAATACCATCGCTTTTCTCGCGCTTGTAATGCCCGAGGAGGAGGAAGAACAATAAGAGAGAAGGCAGGAAGGCTAACCAGGCACATGTCTGGTTTGCTACTTTACACTGGGAAAGAGAAAAGGAGAGTATGAAGATGAGAGAGGGGGAATTAGAAGGGAAAGAGAGTAGAAAATTGTCAGTAAATGGGCTAACGTGGGTGCCCGAACATTGCAAAACGGCATACATGTATGTGGGTTTATTCTTTCAACAGCCATTATGAAAGTTTTGGTACATGACGTCATTACAACTAGCCAGACTGCTGCGTGATGTTATAAGAATTAGTATTATAGCCTGACGTCAAGCTACCGTCGGTGTAGGTAGGTGCGCCACGGAAAAAAATATAACTACATAAAACATAAAAAAGCCGCCCGCATACATAATATTTGTAAGGCAGATTAAACTCACCTCAGAAAAATATCAGAATTCTCCAAACCTTATAAAACACCTAAAATTAGTCAAGCGAAGGGACTCATTATATAACTACTTGTTGTTGTTTTTTTCTACAGCACAAGATAGATAGGATTTAATGGATAGTGTTTAGGAAATAAATGTGGACCTTCATTCGAGGAACATTACCAAGCGACAGGTAAAACATGGCGTCATATCCACCGACGCGCTCTAATGCATACTCGTGTGTGATTTATCGTGCACGAAAGCACACAAATGTTAGTTCCTGACCTCTGCTCCAAACGTAGCGGAGCGTTCGAACGTCGTGACACAATCGACTAAGACGGCGGCAATGTCCACTTTTGCGATCACAATTTCGAAAATTGTTGGGGTTTTGCGCCACAGAACCACGATTCGATTATCAGTGACGCCTTAGTAAAGGACTCCGGAAAGATTGGGGGTTCCTCTAAACACGCCTTCTAAACCAAATTACATCGGCCACTATCATTCTGCGTCCATAGAGCCGCCGCTTCCGGAATTTCCTGCCGCGACTGTCGGGTCAGCCGTCAAGAACCAACAAATAAACCACTGTGGCGGACATTTGCCTCCAGGTTCCTAAACTTTTCTCCAAATGTGGCGACGTTTCGGTGGTCGCGATGGCTGATGACACGCCAAAAACAACAGGAATGTCCACTTTCGCGTTGGACTTTTTGAAAACGTTTTGCACTGTATACGTACATGGCAAAAAAAAAAAAAGTTTTTTTGGCAGATGTTTCCCCGGACAAGGGATGCCACCCCGTATCTCTATTTAAATCCTGGTTCCTCCTTGCCAATGCGGAATGCGACGTCTGCTGCACCAAAGAAGACATCGACCATCTGATATGCCACTGCCCTCGATTTGCCTCCGAAAGACAGAAGCTTTCGGATGCATTGCGAGAATTAGACGATCGGCCACTCTCTGTGCAGATGCTACTGGAACACCGTCATCGCCTTTCGTCGGCTAAAAAAGCAGTCAAAGCTGTCTTGTGCTTTTTCAGGACTACAGGCCTACGTGACCACCTTTAACTTTTGTGTAGTGCCACCGCTGCATACGCGCCAGCCGATTGACTGACAATCCTCTTTTTCTTTTTCTCTCTCTTTCTCTTCTCTTTCTTCTCTCTCTCATCCTTATGCCCCACTTCCCATTCCCCCAGCTTAGGGCAGCAAATCAGGCATGTGCCTGGTTAACCTCCCTGCCTCCCCTTTTGTTGTTTATCCTCCCCCCCCCCCCCCCCCTGTCTCGCGGACTATCGAAATGTTTTTCGTCGCCCCCCGCAGCGTGCAATCGTGGGCTCGAAGTTCAGCGGGGAGCGGACTAGCCGACACACTTCCGGACTTGCATCGCACAAGAGCGGCGGCCGTCGCCGCATGCGTCGGGCGGAGTCACAACACGCAGTCACATGATTGGAGGCAATACTGGCAACGGGCCGCATTGTCACGGGATTCGACTCGCGCGAATGCAATGCCACGCCACCCCGTGAACAACGACGACACCATCGGCCAAATGCTCACGCGACTTCTCCGTTGACGTTGAGGTGTGCACGACGGCAACGGAACACTCCACCAACGCATAACTTTCCGTCAGAGTGCGGTTACAAAACAAACCAACGCTTTGTTGCGGGTTCACGTTCGGCTAAACTGAAATCTATCAACACGGCAAGCCCGTTTACGTTGTTGTTACCGTTAGCAGCAACCGAGCATTGTTGACGATTGGCGCTTGCGAGCTTGTTGCTTACTATCCCTTCCCGTCGTGAAAGTTCTGCGCTTAACGCCGACTAAGTAGCAGGCTGTTTCATTAGCACTTGAATGACTAAGCAATAACCTATGATTCAGCCTGTCTTGAGCGAGCTCGTTTCATATTGTTGTTGGGAACTTTTGTTTCAATTGCGATAGTCGGCTTGACGGCAATGATAATCACAACGATTAACGCAAGATTGCGTCCATCATCACGAGCTTCTGAATGAACAGTTGAACGTGGAGAGAGAGCGAAAACTATTGGAATATCATTCGGTTGGACGTCAGGAGAAAGTACACCTAGATGCCCCGCCGCGGTGGTCTAGTGGCTAAGGTACTCGGCTGCTGACCCGCAGGGCGCGGGTTCGAATCCCGGCTGCGGCGGCTGCATTTCCGATGGAGGCGGAAATGTTGTAGGCCCGTTTGCTCAGATTTGGGTACACGTTAAAGAACCCCAGGTGGTCTAAATTTCCGGAGCCCTCCACTACGGCGTCTCTCATAATCATAGAGTGGTTTTGGGACGTAAAACCCCACATATCAATCAATCAAAGTACACCTAGATGTTCTCCTTTCTTGCGAAGGCTGGCACGCAGCGAAAATGGTGCCAATAAAGAAAAAAAGCCAGAAAAAAGCTCGGTTAGGTAACCACGATACTGGTACTGAGGCTGGATGAAATAAGTAAATTATCATAAACAGCTCCCACCGAAAGATAAAAAAAAAAGTAAGTACTGAAGCAGAAGCCCATCGACACGTTCATTTGGACCCTTTGGTTGCCCGATTAAATCTAATTAAACTCCCGTGCCTGCGAGTTAAAATCGTCGCGTGCGTCTATCAGCCCGCTTTAATGCGCGTCGAAGGTTCCGACTCACAAAACTTGAAGAGCAAAGAAGCGCCGCTTCACACATTGGCTCAGCGGCGAAGACTGCAGCGCACCTGCACGCAGGGGGACACAAATTAGCACTTCCAAACGCCCGAGACACACGAAGTGAGCCAGTCTAATCAGATTTCCTCTCGAGCCTATATACGGACGAGCAAACACGAACACCCCCGTCCACGTTGCAACGGCAGCCGAGGATCGCGACGTGCGACAACAAAGAAGTTTGGATGCTCGCGGAACTTTCGGGCGACCGGCCAGCACGCATCCACGAAAGCTCGAAAGGCATGGATGCTGTCCACATTGCGCGTTTAGAGACAACGACATCGGGCGGCACACATCCGGTTTACTACCTTTCACTGGGAAACGGCGATGCATTGAGTAGGTCAGCGAGAGACATAATGACAATACGCGGTCTCACGCATTGTCACCATGGGCCCGAAAAGAAGCACGTTTGATATTCGGTAATGACAATGGAATGCTATTTTTCGGTGATTCCTGATCAAATAAGGACATACGACGTTGATAGGCCTGGCCAAGAAAGTGAGTTGTTCCGACAGCAACAGACAGTTGTCCGGGCAGTTGTCCAGAGCTCTGTGTCCGTCTCCCCGCTCGTTCAGTTGTCTGCTTTTTGCGCTTTACTACATTATGATTTTTCCAGACAGGTTAGCGATGTGGATCCATAAATGGTTGCACTATGTGCTCATGAATGCGGATACTCAAACGAGTGCAGGAATGTAGAGAGAGAGAACACAAGGAGAAAGGCAGGGATGTTAACCAGGGCTGATCCCCGGTAGGCTACCCTGCACTGGGAAAGGGGAAGGAAAGTTATAGAGGAGTGTAAATGTCTATGCACTATACGAGCACAGATCCTCACCGCAATGTCTGCGCAAGCAATCAATTCGATACAGTTACGAAACGTGTCTCTACAGTCCCCGATAACACAGTAAGGAATGGAGACTTAAAGACATAATGTTCGTTAAAAAAAACGTAACGTAACTGACTAAGGTTAGTCAAGCTTGCAAGGAATGCACGAGCCAATGAGGCCAAGGCAACCCGCAACTGCGAATAGTAATTAAGCACATGGCTACGCCTTTGACCGAAGAACATTTGCATTTCGGTTCGTGAAGGCTGCCAAGTCGTAATTTTCTTTATACATAGTTTCGCGCTCTGCGCCAGACGCCAGACAGCAGTCCATTTAACATTCGCAGAGCATGCGAGCAATTTCTCCCCGCCTCCAAGGCCATCTTGTCGACGTCACTGTAACTGGGAGGGCGGAGTGGTTCTTGAGAGAAAGGAAGAGAAAAGTGAGCCCCGTTATTGTCTGCTTCAGTGAGCGACACCGCCACAGAGCTCACAAAGGGATGGGGGTAAGGAGGGATAAAAGGGTAGAGGTAAAAGTATAGGAAAGAGGAAGAAGAAGCAACAACAAACTGAGGGGATAGAAGAGACAGGAAAGATGGAAAAACGGTCACTGGAGTCCGAGGACGGGGTACACTTGCGAGAGATGGTGTCGGCGTCTGTAGATGGCGTAGAGCAGGACCAGTAAATCAGAGCTGCGCTGTCGTCGAAGGTCGTCGGCGACAGGAGATGACGTAGGACGAGCCCAGTCGGCCAGCGCTACGATGACGCCGAAGGTCGCGAGCGCGCGGAGCGCGCGGGCGCACAACCGGTCGCCACGAAATCCAGGGAGCGTCCTCAACTGGGAGGGCACGCACTGCAAAGCACGATGCGGCATATATCTGAGACCGCGAAATGCAACAGGGCGCGAGCACACGCTGCAGCTCATGGCGGTCGCCCTACAAAAGTTTAGGAAGCGACCAGTGGCGTAACTAGATAGGACGGCGCCCAGGGCAAATATATTTCCGCGCCCCTCATTATGCCCGTGATAATGTTTGTTATTATTATTATTATTATTAATAATAATAATAATATTATTATTATTATTATTATTAATAATAATAATATTATTATTAATAATAATTATTACTACAGCTCCTATTAATAATAATATTATTATTATTAATAATAATAATATTATTATTAATAATAATTATTACTACAGCCCCCCCCCCCCATTAAAAGCGCTAATGTAGGCTTCCGCGATTGCCTACTGGCGCGCGGCGGGCCATTTCGGAGGCCAAGGGCCACCAGTTCTGATTTCGATGAGCTACGCCCGCGTTTTTGTATAGTATTTTTCTTTTTTTATTCAAACTTCCGGAAGTCCCTTACCCGTCATTGTTCTCTTCCAGTCCACACTGCAAAAATCTTGACGGCACGGGCGCTTCCCAGGCCCAAGTTTCTCGTACCTAAGCTTTCGCGCTATTTGTGCATCCCAAGGAATGCAGGGTGAGTACAAAACAAAGCAACCAGCTAGACACCGCGCCCTCGGGTCTGGTATGGGGGTTAAACTGGTCGGAGTGTTCTGCCGTTTCGCTCCGTTCGCTGTTCCATTGATGGAGGTCATCCTTGTGCGGCCGCATTCTTTCAGGGAAGTTCTTGGTTTCTCCAACGTACGAAGCGGGGCAGTCGGCACATGCTGTCGGGTACACTACGCTCTGCGCTTTTTTCGCAGGTGCGTGTTCTTTGGGCCAAAGGATGAACCTGCCCATGGCGGTGGATGGCATGTGGGAAACGTTGACCCCCGCCCTTCTATTGCTTTGCTGGCGCCCGCGATGCAGGGAATCAACAAACGTCGCCGTCGTGTCACGCTTTCTCCGTCTTTCCTCCAGAGAACTCTGCGAATAAACGCCTTTGTTTAGCCTTTGGTGCCGAGGTCACGGATTATATTCGCCCTTCCTTCCGCCGCTGCGTGGACGATTAGTCGTTGGACGATCGGCTATTTCGTTGGAGTTTTCTGTTCTTACTCAAAAAAGGTGCATTCGAACTTTTTTATTTTATTTTGTTTACGTACGTGGTTGGTTTCAGGGAAGCTTTCAGTAAGTGGTTTGGGAGGCTGGTGGGGTTCGCTGAAACTCATCTAACCCAGTGCTGCGGAGCACAAAACAAAGCTTAGCCGAGGGTCATGGGAAGGCACGGAGGTAGCGCAGCAAAATGAAAATAGAGGATCCTTTTCCCGATGCAAAAGCCATTGCGGCAACCCTTTCCTTCACCACCATCCCCACTTCCAGTCGTACATTACAACCTCGCCCCTCCCCCCTTCCAGGCGGTTTTACGGAAAAAAACATTGACAACCTTTCCAGGGGGCGCCAACCCGAGGACTCGGCTTGGCGCCCCCTCCCTAGTGGCGCCCGGGGCACTTGTACCCCCTTGCCCCCCCCTAGTTACGCCACTGGAAGCGACGCCTCTCGAGGGAAGATGGAGTGCGCGGCGGTCGCCCGCAGCTTTCTCGCGTCAATTAAACGCACGTGCGCAACGGCGCACCCGAGAATTCAGAGGCGCACCTGGCGAATGAAAGGGAAGGTGTAACTTTGGATTATTTCACACTGCCAGTCTTATAGAGTACGTATATAAACGGCGCTAGCAGTAAAGAAGGCGAGGCGGTATACGCCGCCCGAACAGTCTTTGAAAGTGCACTACGAGCGACTCCCACGCACGCGAAACGAGGCAAAAGGTAGAGCGTATAAAAAGAAAGAAAGCATGCGCTTCTAAAACGAGGCGACCGAGCGCTGCTCTGTTGTGTGCTGCTGGCGGGGGGCGGTTCACTGCAAATTTCATTTCTAGAGAGCAACTCAAGCCCCCTGGGGGATTATAGAGACGCCAGCCACGCCGGTGTCGAGCGAGCAACGACGGGGAATCTTCGAGTGTTCCCCCTGCGCACGCACACGCACACACACACACACACACACACACACACACACACACACACACACACACACACACATGCACGCACACACATACACATTGAAAGAGAGAAAGGGAGAGTGGGAAATGCTGTCGTCGCATTATTTCGGCTACTAGCCCGGCGTGGTTGCGCAATCTCTTTCAGCCCACAGTGCGCGCGCGTTATCCAGATACAGATGAGAAGCAGCAAGCAAGAGTGTACCAGTAGCGAACACGAGGCCACAATGACGAGTTACGCCATCCGCACGTGCCCAAGAAGACTGAATTCGAGTGAGAACGCGCCAGTGTACACACATCAGCACTATTCTCCCGTCACTCAGACCACAATTTCTTTGAATAAAGCTCGTTTGAGGTGAGGACTGCTTGAGCTCCGAGAACTGCCAAACGGTGTATGGTGTATATAAATGGCTTGCCGTTAACGTCCCAGACAACGATTAAACGCTTCGTGGCGTAGTGGTTAGCACCGAACACTGGAAATCGAGAGGTTGCTGGTTCGATTCCGTATGCCCGACTCGTGGTTTTTCTCTTTGCAATTTCTTAGTATATATATTTTCAGCATCACTCCCGCGACGAAAGTACGTCAGCGGAGCCGCGGTGGACCCCGGCATAAACCACTTCCGTGTTAAACAAAGCCAGCGAGCACGCGAAGCATCATGTCTGTCTGTGAGCCTGGCGTACTTATCTCTTTGTTTTTTTCTATTTTCATGTCATGTGAATTTGACGTATTTGCAGATAGCGCATCATAATTCGTGACTGAAAGATACACTTGAGGCCGACGCACCTTCGAGGGCCGCCGCCGGGTTCTTCGCATGCGCATTTGGATCGACCCCCGACGGGAACTATAAAAACTTCAGCTGTGAGCGGCGAAGATGGCGCATGGTGCTTTAACAATTACACCTGTAATCACGTATCGCTTTGCGGCTCAAAACGCGGACGGCTTCTCCCATCGCGCAATGGGCTATTAAAAAGCACTTTTATATCATTGGTGCCGATAAATGAAGCCGAGGTGGTAGATATTACGATAACCTGATAGATGCAGAGACCGGCCGTGCTGAAATGTATTTCAGAGGAAGTCCGGGCCACGCGGATAACTTAAAAGAGCACCGACATCAAGTTTACTCACGTAGAGATTTTTGCGTGAACGAGTAGCTATCGACTGCGTATAGTAGCGATTCGCGACTTATAACGCAACTGAGAGACGAATAACTATCACTTTTATTGATCACTGGTATCTAGCACGATTCAAAACTGCAGGAAATCCCGCCGTTTTAAGCGCTTGTATGAGCCAACGTTGTGTGAGCGTTACCAGTGGCGCTACCTCGCGATCACCTCCAGTAGTAGTAAAGGACTTTATTAAGGCAGGTGACGGTTTCCTAAGTGGCGAGGGCTGTCAGGCCATGCCTGGTCGCCACCTCGTCAGCGCGTTTGATGGCCCGGAGCTGGATGTCCAGGCTTGTAATTCGTGAAGATTCTCTATCGGCCATACCATGCTGAATGCGCCGGTTCTCGTCTGGTCACCCCCAGATTGCGCCACAGCTGGCTACCCACACCTCCGCAGAAAAGAGCGACGTGACGCTCAGCTGCTCCACAAACATTTCGTCTACTAGGTGCACACATTCAGTCATGCCTTCTCACCTGCAATGTCCGCGTCACCGTACCAAGTGTAGACTAGGGCTGCATACGACAGTCTGATGCTTGGCATTGCCGCAACTCGCGACAGCACGAATCATTTTTGCTTTGATAGACCCTTTGCAGAACAGCGATTCCAAAATGGACGCCTTTCCAAGCAGCAATGAAGAGGTGACCGAGAATGCATGCCTCGGTCATGCTCGATCGTGTGTCTCAATTAGTTGTATTAGTATTTTTTTTACTTGCACAGCATTCAGGTATATACGCAAAAAGGTCAATCCGGCCTCTCACGACGGCGAACTAGAAGTTACTGTTGAATATATCTGCGTGTTATTTGTTAGTGATGATATCAGTCTATCAGCTACTCCACTTAGATAATTTGTGGTCGTGTTTACGTGTAATAAAAAGACACCATTATTGCAACTCACAACGGTTCCCCCGACATGCTGATTGACGAGCACACGTTGAATCAAGCTCTTTTCTTTCACCGATCTCTTATGGGCGATTGGCATCTTGGTAACTTCACGAAATCATTCAAAGCGGTGCGACTAAGATCAGACATGACGAGAAAGTGCGTTTCCAGGCATCGGCGCTAGTCGGCGCCACGATAAGAACACTCGAACCATAGACCCCATCACTAGTGGCTCATCGTCACTCAAGATGGTATGAGTGGAACTTGTCCCACCGAACACGTACACTAGTGTCAATATCGCAGGGCCCTCGATTTTCTCGTACGCTAGTTGTCGTCGAAATAAAATAACATTCACGCGACGGCCGCTATTCAAATTTGGCCACGAGGACCTACGCACACCGAGCAATCGAATAAAAGGCACATCTCGATTTTGAAATTCGATGTCAGTGCTTTCTTAAGCTGCTTGCTCAGACCATGTATAATTGCTGACAATATATAAGAAATGCTCGAATTGAAGGGAGACCCGACTAGCTTTAGTACCGGTACCAGACCCACTGGTAGGGTAGTACTATATGTATATTTCAAACTGTGCGTTTCTGTCACTAAATGTCAATGACACTGCGTCAAAACTTGACCGATAAATTACTACGCCTTCCTTATAGATGCAGGAGTGTGAAATACGTCCACTTCGTGGAACTTAGCTGAAGTTTCATTTCAGTCCCACATATGACTACAACTGTGAATAAAGAAAAACTATCAAAGTTTAAGAGTTACTGCCTAGGCTTCTTAAAAGTAGCATGCACAGTAACTCTTAAGATTAATTAACTCCGCAAACCTTCCGCATCGCCAGAAAGAGAAGCAAGGGAGGGGCAATCAGAAAACCTTGGCTAACTTGAAGGTGACAGCGTAATCCCCAGCTGCAGAGGCTGAGGTGCCGGTTCGCTGGATTCATTCGCAGGGACGTCGGAAGTAAATAATGGTTCTCGAAGGCGGGGAAACGCACATCCAAGGTTGCAGCAATGATGTATATATTATTATTTTTTTTTCAAAACGACGCCTTCCTCGGGCGAGAAAGAAGCCAAGGGCTAATGCACTCCTCGTAAATACGTATTCCAGATAGCGACTCGGGAGTGAGGCGGCGCTCGGAAGTTGCGGCTCGTGATGAGTCCATTCGCGAGTGTTTCCAACGAGGCTCCTCCGGTGAAAGACTCCGATGACGTCTCTAATTACGCGGGAAGCGCGTGAACACGCGCATCTATTTGTGTACGAAGAATCTATAGCACGCGGTGCTTGAGAAGGAAGGAGTCGCGGACAGCCGAGCTCTACGGTGTACACACATTTAGATGCCGCGCGCAACGAGCCGAGATGAACCTGGATACTTTGCACACGGGCCGAGTCGGTTAGAAGGAATCGTTGCAAAGCAACTCAGTGACGCACACAGCGCGCGCGCGAGAGAGAGAGGGGGAGAAAGCGCCGCACACGTTATGAAAAAAAAAGAAAGAAAGAAAAAGGTGCAGACTGGCTACGCCGCAGTTTAATGCTTACAGAACGCCCACGAAATAGTTGCGAATCGACCGCCCGCAATTGACGATGAAGGCTTGTTATGGGCAAATCGTAGTGCCGTGTTTATAATCATTTTTGCTAAGTACGGCCAACAATGCGTTCTGCAACGCTGTTGCTTTCCTCCCGAGTGCCACTCAATAGGGAGTTTTAGAATAACATTCGCAGGCGCTGCGAACGTTGCGGTCACAGCAGGCGTCATACGAGTTTTAGAATAGCGTTTGCTCCCCCTAGGGAAAAGTCTAGGGACTCTCGCCCCGACCGCAAACCCAAATGCACGTAAGCTACACACAGCACTTCGCGGGCCGCGATCGCCGAACGCTATTTTGGATTTTCTGCGAGCGGGCCGCGAACGCAAACGGTGACTTGCGTTACGACGCATGCGCAGTGGCAGCGAGGGCACCGCATCAACGGCTCGCGGTGCGCTACTACTGCCCCTGGTCACTCCTACTGCCCATGGTCAGCGCTCAGCCGGGCCCTGTACAGCGTTCAACATGTCGTCCTATTCAGCCAGAACAAGCAATGCCCGCGCACCTTATACGCAGTGAATTATTAACTCGAGAGACCCACAACGGCTTGCCAACTAAACCTTATCTCCGATGTAAATACTGAATTTCTCTACAGCAACGTGTTTTTTTTTTTCCTACGGCATCACTCGCGCGCAGTTCTGCGAATCCCGTCGAAGCGTCATCGGCGCCCTTGTGATTCCCCGTCGGAGCCATCTGATACACCCGAGTGTTACCTTCCATACACACCAAGGAGGATTAAACATCCTTGCTACAAACTCGTTCATCTCGAACGACATCGTCTCATCGCGTGCAACAAAGAGGCGCGTGCACTTGTGCGTGCTCCCGTAGGTGGCGACACCGCAGTCGTCAACCGCGTTGCTGCACGCTCACGTCCGCGGCATCTGTGTACCAAATAAACGGCCGACTGGCTGCGCCTGCTCGGGGGCAAGGCTTCCAGCGGCACACGGGGTCGAGTGCCATCGGATCCGCTCGATCGGGCCGCCTGGCCAACGTCGCGCTTAGCGATCGTGCTGGTGCAGGAAAGGCCCCCGACTCGTTCGTGTAACGTACGCCGTGCACAAGCCGCGGGGAAGTCCCCCCTCGCGAAGAAGCCTGCCGACCGCCACCAACTGGAACGTCCGCAGGCAAGCCAACGGCGAATCGAGGTCACCGCCAACAAGGGCGGCCGGATGGGTTGCCCTTGTTCTCCTCCGACCGCTGTTGTGGCGCTACACCGAGCAACGACTCCTCCTAACGGGCTGTTTACTACCGGCCATTCAAACAAGCCAGGCACGCGTGACAGCGATGCTCCGTAACACTCACGCAGTACGACGTCGCCACACTCACAAACAGGCAAAGCTGCTTATATAACTGAAGCCCGATACTCGAGCTTCGTGAGGATTACTACGGCTATACATGCAGCGCCATAAAATCGCGCTCTCGTTCGTTCTGGAGGGCGCCCCGTTTCCAGCACACAGCTAATGCCGAGTTTTTCTTCTAAGATATACAATGTCACTCAAGTGGCGGTTTTTCTTTTTTTTTGCATGCATTCCTGCGCAAGGTGGTGAACTGACGATAAACCCTTCATACTCCATTCGACAAGTGAAGACAGAGTGCGTGCGATATAGGTTCATAACGGTGTAATCGTAGATAGTCAAAAATGCCTACTAAACGCTGATACAAGCCGCTACCTTGCTGTTTACGTCAAACCCACACACGTAACACCCAGCATGCTATTTTCTTATGTGTATTGCTCTTCGATTCGATCTCGAAGCTACTGGCCTTCAATGCACAGCTGTGTGCTCCTAGCAAAAAAAAAATGTTGCGAAGTGGTCTCGTTCAACCAAACAGTTTTCAACGCTGCACCTATGTTCTCTAAAGTTGCACGCAAGCTTGCAACCATTCCACACGTCAGGCGAGTCGTCTTTCAGTCGAAGATGGAGCACCTTTTTGTTTATTGAAGGATCGCTCGACACGGATTGATTCACCTTGTTTTTTTTTTCTTCGAGCCCTTTCGTGCGCGTGACACGCGCATCTGTCACTTTTTTAACTACGGGGAACCGCAAATGCTGTGGCCCACCCGAAAAAGAAACAGCTAGGAGGATATACACCTCTTTGTTTCGAAGTGCTTCAGCAGAAAGCGGTGACGCTACTCAGTCATATCAGAGGAGTATGGGGAAAGTAGAGTAGAAATTAGGAAGTTCGCAGTCATATAGTCGGGCGCAGAGTTTCCCTTCAAGCTTGGAGGGTGGGCTAAGGTTCGTTGCAGAACCACCCCCATAACGTTAACGTATGTAGGTGACTTTGCGCCTCCCCCTCCCCTCACGAGCAGCAGCACCCACTTCCTGTCATGTCAATGTATAGGGTTGATTTTTGCACCCCCCTCTTCGGTGACCAAAAAAAAAAAAAAGCGCCCCCCTCCCCTCTCCCTTGTGTACATGCCTATGTTTGCAGCAGGGATAAAATGGAATCAGCTGGCACAGGATATGGTAAACTGGAAATGGGAGAGGCCTTCGTCCTGCAGTGGACTACCACAGGCTGAGTACAATGACGATGATATAAGTCAATTGATTGATAGATATGTGGGGTTTAACGTCCCAAAACCACCATATGATTATGAGAGACGCCGTAGTGGAGGGCTCCGGAAATTTTGACCACCTGGGGTTCTTTAACGTGCACCCAAATCTGAGCACACGTTATAAGTCAATTAACACGGTACCTCAAGATGAACTAAAATAATGCAGGGAAAGTGCAACATAATGCATCACGGCGTGCGAAGTCGCGAAAGCATCGTGTCTTTTATCAGTAAGCAGTACACGCGTCCTTTGTGTAGCGCAGGAAAATCGCGACTGGGGGGCCACCGGAAGTACAGTTTATCTGGGAACCACCGGAAGCGCGTTCATCCGCTGAAGCTAGCTAGAAGGGCAGCGGAAGCTGATGATAGTAGCTGGTACTGATGACGTCTGCGACCACGTCGGGCATCATGGAATTGGGCGAACCACTAAAATGAGAGGAGGAAAAAAAAAACGCTTCACAGGCATTGCTAATGGAACAATCACAAGAATCTTTTGCAGACGGCTCACCACGTTCATTTCAAGCTGTATCCTTCCCGAGGACTGTTTCGCTTACCTTATTTTTACTTACTGTCCTTTAACACGCACTCGAGGTTGTTTTACAGCAGGGGCGTGCCAATAACAAATTTCGCACTGCGAGTTTCGACTGCGTTCTTGCAGTTGCGTTGCCTATGGGGATAACGAAAGCGCTAATAACAACTCACCCCATTTCGATGGCAACTAGGCATAGATCCAGAGGTCGAAGGCGACGCTCAACCGAAAACGACGGAAGAGGAACTTCCGAAATTCTTGTCTCGGTTTCGCTTGGCGAAAAAGAGCGAGAGAAATTTCAGTGGAAGTCTCGAAGTAGACTTTTCCCCAAAAACGAGATTCAACAAAACACGACCTTGAGCGAGCGGTAGACGAGCTGAAGCGACACACTCAAGTCTAGAAGGAGAGGGCGGGCAGCGACAATGCCTCAGAGGTTGTTGGAACGTTTGTCAAAGCTATAGTGTGCAGCGTACAGGTAAAGATGTCAGCTCGTTGCCCCCAAGCAACGTTTTTAGATCTAAAAAGGTTGCCCCCAGGACAGGACCTGTAGGACTTCCGCACACTACACTCGCAAAAAAAAAAAAAAAACGACCAAGTTTCGCAGAAGGAGCGCAACGTGGTACAACAGTAGTAAGCGTTAGTTCACTGGAGAAAATGTATGTACAAAAGAAAGGGGGCGGGGGGAGGGACGGGACGGGCAGGGAGGAGAGAAGAAAGATGAACGTTGGCCGCTGCAGCTTCCTTACATCTCAACTGCGCTCTTCCCTAGAACGAAGCAGAAGGAACTGTGCGTTGAGTCGCGGATCGTCAACTAGTCCGCTTAACTTGAAAGGTTTCGAGAAAAAATATCTTCCTGTTCAGTATGCAAGATCAGAGGAGACTTCTCGTCCCCCACTGACAGGATAGAAACTGAGTTGCCTGTGACGCCCACGTCGACACTGACTCGGACCATGATTTTGCCGGTGAACAAGGCAATTATGAGAGGAATCACGAATTCGTCAATACATCCTCCCCGTCCAAGCACCCCCACCCCCTCTTTTTATGTTGCGTTTTTCGCGTAGCCGCAAATAACTTTCGAAGAAAGGAAACTGAAAAGGATGCCACCGCGAGTATTTTTCGTATACCGTGAACACGAGGAAGGAAAAAATAAAAAAGCAAAAGTGCACGGGTCGGGTTCTCCCAAAATGTTTTCGCAGCCTGAAAGCCCCGCGGTCTATCCAAAGGTACTGTGTTTGCAGCTGTTCTTCTCCGAGCGACAAGGCAGGGACGAAAGGCGCGACTGAATTTGTACTGAGGTACGTAACGGCGAGTTTCACTATGCCCATTTGTTTGTTTGTTTGTTTGATACGCAGGAGCAAAAACCGGAAAACGAGGAGAAACGAGGCGACATAAGTTGTGCCTCACAGTCAAAGAAATAATGAAAAAAAAAAAAACAGCTCCAGCAAAGCGGCATTTGCAATACTTCACCGAAAGTTGCTTTTCACAAAATCGATTATGGCCATTTTTACTCAGGTCATGCGGACCTAGACCACCCGACTAAGTTAATGTATCGATAATCTAGCCGAGCTAATAATTAAATAAACAAATTAGTAATTGACCGAAAGGTAAAATATCCGGTACGATGGGCAAGGGTTATTGGGCAAGGGGAGAGAAAAGGTAAGAGACAGGAAGGACGCACTCACTGCGACACTTTCGTGGAAGTTTTGCTCGTGGAATGTGTGCTTGCTAGGGAATTCATTTCGAAGATATGTCGATTGGGACAAACTATTACAAAACATTCCCTACTGAACAGAGGTGCACCTCAATAGCATCGCTGGATTTTCTTGTAAATTGCGGATCAATTTGATTAGTAGAACTTGTAAGTGGGTGCTTGACGCAAGGGCTACTTGAAAATGGCATAGCCAATGCTTTTTGGGCGTTCGTGCAAATCGGCCTTACAGCTTGTTGGATACGCTGACCGCTTTATTGCCACCCAAAGCAACCAATGGTGCAATAAAGAATGAAAACAAAGTTGTTAACCACAGGACACATTTAGACATCACAAGTGTTTCCTCCGTCTCCCACACCAGAAATTGAATGCAACGTTACATATGCGGGGGTGAAATGTTCACAGCTGAGGCGCATGACACCGCTTATGTATGGGTGGAGCTCGCCTGTTATTTTCTTGCGTGATCTTGTTCACTATTCTTTTGAATACAGACATGTGCAAACGTTATGTATCGTGGTCAAAAACTCAGTTCGTGCCGCCCGAAGACTCAGAGCGCCATAACACGGTGTGGGCACTCCTCGCGGAGAACACGCGTGCAAGGAAGGCGTTGTTGTCGTTCACACATATCGAGTTGCTGTATTTCGGTGCTATGTACATTCGGCGATCTAATCTGTATGCAAACTCTATCGTGTCCTTAAAACCAAGGTCAACAAATAAGATAAGCCACAGAGTGGTGCGGCCATGGGCCAACGACACAAGGCGGCGAGGTCACGACCTTTTCCCCCCAGACCCTGAGTTAATATATATATGTATGTATGCATGCATACATGTATGCGTGCGTGCGTGCGTGCGTGTATGCATGCGTGCGTGCGTGCGTGTATGCATGTATGCGTGTGTGCGTGCGTGCGTGTGTGCATGTATGCGTGCGTGCGTGCGCGTGCGTGTCTTCCTGCTTTCTCCATGTCTGGTCCCACCACGCAATTCAACCAATATGAACTCTTACGAACTTTTCCAACTTTCCACAATGTAATTCTTGGTGATATGGGTGGGGGACAGGCATCATAGAACGTTCATTGTCGTTCGGCAGTAAGTACCATAAGCGCTATGCTTAATGATTGGTAGGTTCGTGCTGTTCTACGTCCCAGTGTGACTCAAGGTTGCGAGAGCAACCATAGTTGCTACGGTTAGGTTAGAACACCAACTGGCATCCCTCCGTACACGGGTATCTGGCATTTCGCCTCTATCAAAAATGCCGCAATCGGGTTTCCTTTCCAGCCTCGACTCTGTGGTCGTCTTCGGGGCTCAGAAATTCCCGTTAGACATCTAAGCAGTTTCAACTACTTGCGATGAACGCTCCTTCCATCTTACCAGAAAGGATGTCACACCGTCGCGGCCCGTTCGGAGCAGAGGCGAAAGGACTAAATGTGTGGTGACTAGAAAATATTCAATTTTATTATAATCTTCTTTTGCGTGCATTGAATGGTTGAGTGGTCAAGCCTTACAAAACCTACAAGATAAACTGGTAATCGTGAGTGGATCATAATAAAAGTAATTACAGTACGTTAAAAAAGCTAGTTTCGTTTCCGTCACGTCACAACGCCGTATGTGCTTCGCATAAAGAGCTCGCACAAAATATCGTAACGTTTCCAAACCGCTCAGTTCCGTGGCTGGCGTTCAAAGTAGGCGGACGTCACGATACCGTTGATCTCTGTAGATGCGCGGCGCGAAAGTCGACTTAAATGTCAAAATAAAATATCTGTCGCATCAACTGAGCTTCACACTTGCCAAGAGGCGTCTTATGTACATGATATCTTTATGGCAAGGTAAACGCGCCTTCGAAAATTGGTGCCAGTAGACTGCACGGTCTATCATCCTCGTCCGCGGAAAATGAGCAAGTGCAGTTTCGAAGACGAGAAGGAACAATAAACTTCGTTGAATGTCTCGTACAAGGCTGGAGAGCCCGCCTAACTGCTTCCACGTCGGGATCGAGAAGTCAAGCCTCCTGGACCTTTGATAGGCCTACTGGACAGCCAGGAAAACTTGCTTCCAGGGTTCTTGCAATCTGATCATATCCTTGACAACCTGTCAGGAGTTATGCTACAGGGCCAAGCGACCAGCAATCCCAGAGTAAACTATATAAAAAACAATCATCTACCTTGCATGCTATACATGCAATGTAGAATTCGGATGCTTTACAGGTATTCATATCTTGAATGTTAATTCATTCCTTGTATCGTGCAGGGGAGTAATATACACGTGTTTGTAGATGTCTATGTCAGTGTTAATGCTTGTGTCCTGTTACGTCTGAGCTTCTAAGAGAGAGAGGGGAGAGAGAGAGCACGCAGACAATCATCTTTTTGATCGGTGATGGAGCCTCGAGTTCAGGGATGCACCACCATGCGTGATTCTGCGGGATGGCGATGGCGGAAACGTCGATGATGAGAACAGGGCGCCACTTCTGCAGCCCTAGCTGGGAGCGGAGATAAGCGTCTGTACGAGATGGGGACAGGGACAAGAAAGGTGCGAATAAGATTCCGCGAACCTGCTAAAACAACAAAGAGATGACGAGGAAGGTTGCAGGTTAATATTAGCCTCCGGTTGGCTAACTAACCTGCAATATGGCGGGGAATGTGTTGAGAAGTGGTTATAAATAAGAGAAACCAGGCACCATTCTCTACAATCGTTGCGATAGCATGGCTCAGCGTGTTGAGGGGGAAGAGGAGAGAGGGGGAACAAAAAAGTAGAAATGAAAAGCAGATCCCCAAGTGAGAGGATTAGAAAGAGCAGGTACCTCCAGTCATTTAGACTCCACAGAAGAAAGAGTTGTAGATAGCAGTAGAGCCACACTAGAGAAATTCGCTTCAGCACAATTAGAATATGTTGTGTAGCTGGAGTAAGGCTTTGCCTGTCATCAATTACATCCCGGGTAGACTTTCGACTGTTAAATCCAAAAGCATCAGTTAAGCGGAGCGCTCGCCTAGCCCATCCGGTCTGCATGTCACCGCTGTGTTTTGTTGTCGATGTGTTGTGTAATAGCGGAATGTATGTTGCGCAACCTTCCGAACTTTAGCAAACTACGCAAAATACGGCACCGCGTCTCCTTTATCACTCGCTGTGCTTTTGCCGCTCTCAATTCTAGTAAGGACAATCCTAACTAACACTACAGATGTTTTTGCTGTTTTTTCCCCAAAAATTACAACGAAGTTGTCACGCTTCGATGCTGGCTATCAGAATACAGATTGTCAACGAGCCACCTGTCGTTCAGAAGACGATGTGTCAACACATAGCTTAATAGTAGCGAAAGCCACTAAAGCACAACGAGCGAGTAAGTATATATAAGATCGGTACGGTAGTAACATACCGTATTCCCTTAACTTGCTAAAAGGCTATCAGCAACGACAGACTTACCAATGCCACCCCTCCCCCTCCTCCTCTTCTCCTGAAACTCGGTTTACGCCGGCTCTGTCACTTCCCTTTTGCGGGAAACCACGCCTGAACAACAAAGCATAAAGCATTATGATCGAAATTATTTGCGACAGAAGTAATCCACACATTAGTGCCCGCAGTGAAATTATCGGTGTTAGCCTACATAAAAGCGCACCATCTGCGCGCCACTGCATGCGACGACTCTTGCTACGTATATAGCTGGCCGACCACAGTCACGTACGCAGTGGAGACTCAACGGCCCTGCTTCACTGACGACAACCTTTGTTCGGAGCGCGAACAAAGACGGCGTCAGTTGATCGTTCACGGTGCGACGCTGCGCGTATACTCTACACGAACCACATCCTGTACACGGGAATTCGGCGGATTCGCCCAGCGATGGAAAAAAAACGGCCGCCAAGTTCCTTCCTTTGTAATAGAAAATGCCATACTTAACAGCACTCCGCAAAGTGATTACTGGCATTGATTGGCATTAGATTTGTAGTAACTGTTACTGAGTCTTCCGCTAACATAAACAGTCCGGTAACCGGTGTCAGTAACAGGCGAGGAACTATAAACTTGTTTGAAAGACACGAACTCCATTTCACAAAATCTCGCTGCATTTCCCGTTACAGAGCACAACAGGGTCATACTCTAGCCATGTATTAGACAGTGGCGTACCAAATCCTTGACGAGTGAGGGGGGGGGGGGGCATCACTTAATTCGCTCCCGGAATACGTATTGTCGTACAGCGAAGGTGATATGGGGTGGCTGTGGACTCTAAATCGCAAGAGTGATTTGTATCAAAAGTTTCTGGCTCGCTATACAGGTCCCTTCGTCGTTTTGTCGCGCCTTAGCGACGTTACGTACGCGATATCACGCCTCACATCTTTTGGCCATCGCTCCAGGAAAACTGACGTCGTACATGTCGCCGGGTTGAAGCCATACCACGCGCGACACTAACTCGCCCAGTGGGCATTGTCTGCAACGGGGGAAATGATACAGGACATTTGTTGAAGTAGGGTAGAGTAAAGTGAAGTGAATGTGTTCTGTGCCAGGTCTGACTTCTGCGACCATCCATCATCCCGCCTGTACAATAAACATCTCTCACCCGTAACAAAATATAAACGATGGATGAACATGCGCAAATGTTTATTTCTTCCAAAGTTTCCGCAGGAGAGCCTTCGTCAGGGAATCCAGGGTACACGCAAAAACGCTATTTTTAAATAGATCAGTTCGGCCGCCCCCCCCCCCCCCCAACACGTGCTTAACTATTATCGTCATAGATATGGCATATATCGTGTCACTATCAATACGCATAGTAGGCACTTGTGCGATATAGATATGACTGAATGAAAAAAATGTAAGCAAGGCACAGTTTTCTACTAGAAAGTGTAGGGTATGCGCAGAAACATGCAAACGAACAGATAGACTGTCATGTCTATCTATATGTGATGGTGGGTGATGTACACGGAGGATATGTGCGTTGCGCGATCATATCCGAGCAAGCGCCTCTTACACCACATCACTTTGTGGATATGGCGGCGATTTTAATGCATCACCTCACAACTCTCTCCATAAATACAATTATAGTTCATCCTTGCCGAGAAAGAGAGAGGAATAAGCAGTGCTGCATGTGTGAGCTTCCTTAAGTCGACTTATCGCAAAAAAAAAACCACGGATTTTACCTATCTCCCTGTTTCGTGGGATCAAGTTTCAGAGAAAGCTGAGCTTCCCACTGCTCGATTGCACTGTTTTACTCGTCACCACTTTGAAAGCTGCTGCCACCGTTACAAGGTACCATAAGCAAAACTGATCACAGTTTTGGTTGATAGAAGACTGTAGCGCCAACCTTTATTTTTTCTTGTTTCAGAACGGCAGAATCAAGCATTGAAAAGAATTCATCACACTCATAGACTCACAGCAGCTTCGACAGAGCAGCAGTGATGCTATTACTTTTCGACTGAAGATAATTATTTTCGTGAAGCAGCACGTGGTTTCATTAGTCGATAAACACTTTGCTCATTCCCATATGTAGCTGCATCAGCCAGCCAGGCACAGCAGAACAAAAGCATGAGTCAGTGATGTAATCGTACAGGGCCCTGTTCAGGGCTAGCCTGCTCTGAAATGCTACAGCACAAGGCGCAAAAGCGTTATACTCTTTGCGGTGCGCACCGCAAAGAGTCTACTGCAGAAATCTTCACAGCAGAATTGTTGGGAATAATTCATTATATGTAACATTTTCTTGTAATATATTGGTCCCCTCGTAACATTATAACTGAGTGATTACTGTGGTCAAAGAAAACATCGCCTCAGTTTATTTCCCCATCCTGCAGCCAACATTGACCCCTGTTAAAAGTGGGGGGGGGGGGGGGGAGGCTCAGCTTTCCTACCTCTTCTTGAGGCAAGGGGGGGTCTAGCGCCCTCCACCCCCAGCTGATGCGCCTATGGTAATAGATGAAACAATACATTCATTGTTGATGGGACGGCCATATATGCAGATGAGAATCTGTTAAAGGTTTATTCAATATCCGCCCTGCTGCTGAAATTCTAGTGTTGTAGAATATCTATGATGCGGAACCAGTTATGTCCGGCCGATTCGACTCTTCGAAGATGTCAAAGGTTTTCGTTATTGCATTCGAAAGATATTGCGTCAATAAAAAGACGCGAAATATAAAACTAAGCTGATGCTAAAGTCTTCTAATGTAAAAAAAAAAGACCAGCCACACACATTCGTAAGACAGTGCGTTATTATAGGCAAGACAAAGAAATGAAGATGGAGGGCATGTGACTACGTCCTTTTCAGGACTCGTTATCATTGACATCATGAACGATAGCGGTCACACGGGCGCAAAAAATTGTTTCTAGTTAAATTTGCATCTAATTGCATTCTAAAGGATACAAACTATGGCGGAACACAGCACGAAAAAAAAAAAAAAAACTCTGATCGCTCATTATTTGAAAAGCGGCAAGATCTCAGTGTGCGAACGCGTGGATTAAGTGCTCGATACCATGAGGTTACAGCGAGTATTGTCTAAACATCCACGTTGGAGATGCAGTGCAGTCATTGCCAAATTATTCATAATTCAAAGTTGCCTAGTAGGAGAAAAGCGTGTCGTGATTTTCTTCTCTAAGATATTGCTGCGAAAA
Source organism: Rhipicephalus microplus (assembly GCF_043290135.1). NCBI lineage: Eukaryota > Metazoa > Arthropoda > Arachnida > Ixodida > Ixodidae > Rhipicephalus > Rhipicephalus microplus. The sequence goes on along the minus strand of NC_134703.1, from coordinate 114,115,598 downwards.
CTTCACTTTTCGACGTCTAACATTTTCGGGAGGAATTCCACACGTAATAAACTTTTGGCTCGGCAATGTTGCGTCTGGTGTCAATAAACACAATGTTGTTTATGATTCCTCAAGGTTGGGCGTCTGCAAAGTAAGCGCCTGTGTAGAGTTTAGCTTCGCAAATCCCTTCTTGGCGGCGAAATGTCAGTGGCTGATATCGACAGCTATGTAAGTCGTCGCAAACACCCAGGGAAATCTGCGCGGCTTGCGGGAAAGGCTGTAACAATAGGCGGCGCCTTTGTGTGAAACGCGCAGATAACGCCACCCTGACAGCAGGGCTTCTCCTCGACGGCCGTTATTACGGTGCGATAAAGAAAGGACGAAAGCAGCGAATCGGGCCGACAGAGATAAGCTTCGTGGAAACAAGATCCAGGGAGCCGCAAAACTGCGTTGGGTCTGCATGTGTCCGGAGTCTGGAGAGCTCGAGTAAAAAAAAAAAAAAAAGCTAAAAGACTTCGCCGCGTCTTGACGAACCGCGTCGAATATCCAGAGCGTGGTAGATAACCACACTATAATTTCCTTTCAGTAAACGCCATCTGCTCTATTTATTGAAACTCAGGGCCTGACTTACTCAATGCAGAGCTTCCTTATCCCCATACCGATCGTCATTAAAAAACGCATTAATACTAATGTCCAATAACTACAAGTCATATATATGGCATTCAACATTTTAAAAAGACATTCATGTGCATTCCGCCAGAGTTTCTCATACGAACGGCAGTTGGAGCCATTGACATGTGCGTATACAATTCTTAGACACTTCAATATACGGGCCAGATGTGTGCAAGCTTTGCTCCGAAAAACAGCTCATTGGAGGAGGCCTATACTTTGCCAGAACGTACCAACAGACCCGTCAACCCTTACACATAGTTCAATTATATATGTGTAACGACATGGAACCTTCATAGGTGTACTTTAACTGCTGCTGTCCTCTTTTTACAGCGAAAGCTGTTATGATATCACTGTTCGGGTCACGCGCCGTTGCATGTTGTCCGCCGCCGCCGCCGGTGTCCGTAACCACATCACGCAAAATTAGGAAAAAAAAAACCTTGCACTAATGACACAGTGGGGCTGGAACCCGGGTCCGCCGGGTACCAGCCCAATATTGTAGCACTGAGTTACGCCGGTGCTTGTAACTTATCCCTTGCCTTAGGCAGGCATGACCTAGCACAAATGACACAGTAGGGCTCGAACCCGGGTCCACTGAGTGCCAGCCCAGTATTCTACCACTGAGCTACACCGGTTTTTTTTCTTTAATGAATGAAATTATCACCAGTAAAGTACACACAACATACGACATCAGAAGTCAGGCAAACACACACAAGCGTCAAGAACGGGAAGCCACTCCGGAACGGGCTCAAAAGTCTCGACAACACTGCGCACTTGAGCAGCTAGCTGCTTCTCGGTAGACAGGTCTCGTCGATAGTGGTGGCTCGGCGTGTCTGTCGATCATGCGACTTTTCCATAATGAATAAAGTCCCAACAACATAAACAAGTCGTAAGGAGTACTATCAGTCAGACTCTTTTTGAACGGAAGGAACCTAATACCATAAGCTGTGATTGGAAGTTCTTTTCTTAACGTTCTTTTTAGAATATCCAAAAAATAAAAAGCGTCACGACAATGAATAACACAATGCTCTATAGTCACAGGTTGGTTGCAGAGTCTACAAAATTCACTGTCAAGGGTACGTATATTAATTTTTCATTCAGCCACGTTTTCACTGGCAGCGTGGAAGTGTGCAGTTTAAAGAAAAACGTTTTCGCTGAAGGAGATGTGCACATTCTACGTACACGAAATAATACATCGTGACCAGGCAGAAGCGAATATGGCTTTCGATAAACAGGTTCGGGGAAAAGGTTATTCACAAGTGCAGCGGATAAATTTGTTCTGTCAATAGTATACAAATACTCTAAGGTAAACCTGGCTTTCGAAAAACTGACAGTATCAACAATTTCTTTTAGGAATCCCCGCAACGGCAATTCCTTAGCAACGCTTGTTGTGACATGAATAAAAGGAAGACGGTAACATAGACGGTTACGAAGAACCGCTAATAGAAATGGGTGACACACATCCTTGAGGTAAAAAAAATCGCAACACCAACTGTCGCACGAACAAATGCACAAGGCGAAGGCCACCCTTTTCAAGTGGAAGAAAACGATTGTCTCTTCTCATGGGTTCCCAGGAAGAGCTCCAAGTAAAGCAGGCAAATATCCTATGAAAGGCTTGAATGTGCACCCGAGAGCAATGCAACACATGCAGAATATAAATAAGCTTTGACACAAGGAATATATAGCACGCTTTCGCTCTGGCAAAAATGGAAAGCTCCCGTCCATGCCTGGTTGCCACTTTTCGGCGGAGGATCGTAGTTATCGCAGCGGTCCAGTGTGGGCCGCTGTTACGATAGTTATCGAGAGGCACACCAAGGTATTTCATAGAAGTCGCATTCCAATGAATATTTGCGAAGACCGAAGGAGTTTGGGCCCACATGCCTAGCCAGAATCCACTACCTTTAGTGCTTGTTAGTTGTTGTCAAACTTGCCTTAGGCAGGCTTGATGTCGGAAAAGCAATCGCGTTAATGCGACTTATAAAGCGGTTTACAACAGCTAAAAAAAGAACCAGTCGTCGCATAATGCGAATAGTGTAACGAGTGGGCCGTCCAATGCTCCAACCCGTTACAAAATCTTGTTCTTGTCCCCCTATTAACTGTGGCACATACCTACTTCACCCTTAATTCCTCGTCGTCGTCAGCCACTGCATGGACAATTGGCACAAAATTCCTTGCTATTGTTTAGCGGATACCAAGCTTCTCAGAAGAATTACGAAAAATAGCATAGCGAATGCCGGCCTACTACTCTGAAGTTTATTATTAATGCCATAGGGACATCAAACAAGTGTGCTTGCAGTAGTTACCCAATGAGTGTTTTGAAAAGGCTCCGAAAGGCCGCCCTTCCAGCTTTCGCTGTGACTGTGCTGCGCCTACCTCGCAGACATGGCGTTTTTTTTTTATTTTCGTTGTTTCTCATGATGAGTTTGATGATATTAAAATGCAGACAATGGCAAGAAAGGTGCTCCAGAAGCATTTTGTTTTTTACATTCCTAGTGTAGTCATTCATTGCCTCGTATGCTTGCACCAAGATCCCGAAATCCCCGCAGGCTGTTATAAGCTCTCCTCGTGAAGCTTATATAGCAATATTTATATTGCTTCTGTTAATCAATATATTTTTTCTTTCAATAACATCCACATAAGAAAAGTACACGTCGCGTTCATCCAACTGCATTTGCAAGTTAAGCCACACAACAGAAAGTGCTGTCGCCTGTGGCTAACACACAATACTGACGTTATAGCACCGTACGTCACACATTCGTGGCGTGCCCGTTCTGCATCTTGTCTGATTGCGCTTAGTGTTTAAAAACAGGCGCAACTAATCATAACACCGCGAGGGCCAGATCTTCGCCCTCGGTGTCAAAGCACACAAGCGGAACATGAGACCTCGAAGGACAACTCGAGATAAATTTAGAGATGAAGCGGGCGCTGTTTTAACGCGCACGCAAATGCGAGCGTGAAGCCAACGCTCTTTGGACAGGGTGACGGCGACGCGTTGGCAAGGAGTCACGCCTGCAACCTAAACTGCGTACAGCATATATGATAGGCACTTTCCAGTACGAATGCGAAAATAACCATTGTGCTCTGACAGTGTCCGCGAGTAAGTCATTTGGCGTAAATCTAACATGCAATATTCGCTAACGCGCTACAACTTTGGTACGAAGCAACAATGGCCAATGAAAAAAAAATAATTATTATTATAAAAAGTAACGCGACTGCTTTTATCTATGCATTTGCCATGTTTAAGCGAAACAAGCTTCGCTGAGAACTCACCGACATTATTATCCCAAAATAGCCAGCTCCAAATCATCACCCCCCCCCCCCCCAGAACAAAAAAGGAAGACACGCAAAAGTTGATCTCGCACAAGAGCAAATACAAAGGCTTTTCTAACTAAGATATTTGCGCGATACCGACTAGTTAGTCTCATTTTAGAGCTATTACGCTATAACGAATAACACGTATAACGAACCAGCTTATGGGCTCGATGCTGCGAGGTTCGACTGTGCTTCAAAAGGATTTGAACTTGAGCGTTCTTATTGCAATAGCAATGAAAACTATTAGCTGGGTTTTGCCGCCGGCGTCGACGTAGGCGTCGCCATCGCTCACCGTATATGCAGACGTATCTATACATATACATTATATATATATATATATATATATATATATATATATATATATATATATATATATATATATATATATATATATTGAATTAACTTGCAGATAGCACATAAGAAAAGGATCGTATTTACTAACGTTCCGGCCGTGGCACGGCCTTACTCTGACGAAGGCCGTGCCACAGCCGAAACGTTAGTAAATACGATCCTTTTCTTATGTGCTATCTGCAAGTTAATTCAATATAGAAAATACCCGGACCTGTCGTGCCTTCCCTTCAAGTTCTATATATATATATATATATATATATATATATATATATATATATATATATATATATATATATACATATATATATTTATATAACATGCATGAAAAATTGATCCATAAAAAGACTGGCGCGCGGAATCGAACGTCGCACCTCCACATGAGCGCAAGGCGTTAACCACTGAGCCACGTACACAGGAACACGTCCTTCAACGTTCGAACGGCAAGCTATTTATATCTACTACTTACCGCTGGTAACGGGCATCTCGGGGAGGGGGGGGGGTCTATCGTGCTTTTAACATTACCAGCACGATGACGCAATGAGCGCACGTCACCAAATCGTCACGACGCAGCGATGCGCGCTCTCATCTCCCACACGTAGGGCCATTCCACGCGCTTCCCGCACAGCCGCAACGCATGTGCCGGGACCCCTACCGCACGCAAGCGGGGAACCAATAATTCAATTGGCGACGCTCTTTCACCCTCCGCAGCGTCACCAATTGGCTTATTTGTGCCCCGCTTGCGTGCGGTAGGGGTCCCGGCACATGCGTTGCGGCTGTGCGGGAAGCGCGTAGAACAGCCCGTACTTTGCCCTGCAGAAAAGAGGAGGACGCTCACTCGAGCACCCTTATCTCGCGCTGGGGAGGATCATACGTCTTGGCTGGCTTTGGGCTTTCACACGAACGACTCTGTTGCAGTTACCGGGCGCACAAATGTCACTTCAATCGTTCTACAGTCTCCATTTGCGAAAAGAGCGCGCTTTTCAGACACAACGAAGCAAGAACTGAGACGCTTATTCGCGTTCATTTGTACCTGTGTGTACGTTTCGTGCGTCATTTGTGCGTGAAAAACGCGGGGCACGTTTCGATCTGCTGGCCATTCTGCGCATGGCCTTCCCAATTTGTTGCTATCGCGTTGATTGCTTCGCCTTTGCGGCAATTTAAAGCTGTGACATTTTTCGCATACGGCTTCATCGCAAGCAACGGCGCGAACTAACGGGACAAGTCCAGTCTTCTTATGAAAAGTGAAACAGGTAGCGTCATGCCTGCTGCAATTCTTGTTTGCATTGCATCTTATCGATAACAAACGAAGCGCCGGCTGCTACTGATGAGCCCGACCCGCGAACGAGCTATCAGCGAACACGTCAAACAGCATGCAGCGCTACGAAACCGAGTGCCGGAACTAAACACTCGCTAGACACCGCGTGACTCCTTTTACTATAAAGGGCCATTCAGATTAAGTGCTCTCGGAAGATAACTTTGCGAGATAGTAGCGAGCCCCGCAGCACTGCGCCCCGTTGCGCCCCCAACGGCGCCGTGCACTCGGGAACAACGTGCCTCGCATATAGTGCGTGCTTCTGCAGCACGGCAACATGGAAAATCTGTTGGTGCATTTGGTGTCATACTTAACACATTTTCAGTCATCAGTACTCCACTGTGGCGTAAAAGAGCGGAATAGTGAACTTTGGCGCTGCTGGCGCAAGCTACGCTTGAATGGGCGATCGCAGTGTGCAGAGAAGTAAAAAAACGGCGCAGTTGAAGCACCACTGCAGACTGACACCCTGCCAATGCGGGGATACCACCCCAGCTGTGAACTAATCTGGCGGTGACATGGAACGCGGACAATTATCATCATCATCATCAGCAGCAGCAGCAGCAGCAACAGCCTGACTACGCCCACTGCAGGACAGAGGCCTCTCCCATGTTCCGCCAGTCAACTCGGACCTCTGCTTGTTGCTGCCACTTTATATCCGCAAAATTCTGAATCTCATATGCCCACCAAACTTTCTGTCTCCCCCTAACCCGCTTGCCTTCTCTGGGAATCCAGTCAGTTACCCTTAATGACCAGCAGTTATCCTGCCTACGCGCAACTCACCTGGCCCAAGTCCATTTTGGGCATACATAAGTTAAAGTCAGATAATGCAATTTGTATAACAAAAAAAGCTTATGCTTATTATGCACTTTGGCACAATTTGCGATATAAGCATATGTATATCGTGGCTTGCTTGGTATATATATATATATATATATATATATATATATATATGCCAAGCGAGCCCCGTCAGCAGTATAAAACGAAGTACATGGGTTGGCGGCTTCCAGCTGTTCTTGATTAAGATAGTTGGTTTTTTTCAGTAACATTCAAGGCCTAACTGCTCTTCTAATTTTTTTCTACTGACTAAAATGTGTGTTTTTTTGAAGCCTTCATGACACTGTTTGTTCTCTTTGTACATAAAGTTATCATTTTCGCCTAACTCTCTCGCCTATATTATGTACGGTTACCACGGCCAGGCATCGAACCCACGGCCTAGAAAACACCAGCCAAGCGCCACGGCCGTCACGATCGAACGACCGTACTACAACGATATTACATCCGCACGAAACACTCGAAACCGGACGCACTCGATTAGCTGCATGCAGCCTATTAGGTCCCACGCGTGCCGCATGATATCGCATGACGGCCCCGAAAGGCCGTATAGGCCACACACACACAACCGCGTAATCGCCGAAGTGATTACCGAACGCCGGCGACACCAGAGGGGCAGGCACGAAGTATCGTGGTATACTGTGAGCGAGTGTTTAATTTTTGTCAGAATGACGAAGAACAAAACGCCGTTTTAGTGCCATCAATGGTTCGTCCGTGCCTGCGGCTACGCACAAGAAGGCCCGCTCGACGGCTCAACATGATAATTGATTGATATGTGGGGTTTAACGTCCCAAAACCACCATATGATTATGAGAGACGCCGTAGTGGAGGGCTCCGGAAATTTCGACCGCCTGGGGTTCTTTAACGTGCAGGCTCAACATGATAGCATACCAGGGAATGATACTGCCGTTCATTAGCGCAGCCGGTGGGGCGGGTGTTTTCAACTCCCTCACCACGGAAAAAAATTTCAATTTTGAATGTGTGCTATATACTCACACATACAAACAAACGCACTAAATGCATAACGCAAAGATTAGGCCCTCTGCCCATTGTATCTCAACTCCCCCCCCCCCCCGCGCAAGAACAAAAACAAAAAAGAAACAACAAACGAAGTATGCTCTTCATGCTTTTCTTTCTTGAAAACACACTAAGGTAAACAGCAATGAGTGCTCCTAGGTGAGTTTTAGAATAGCGCACCGCGAGCCCTTGCGGTGCGGTAGCGGCCACTGCATGCGCATAAAATTCGTAATAGCGAATTTTATTCCCATTGCCAGCAGAAAATTCGTAATAGCGGGCGGCGTGTGCGACTCGCAAACGCTGGTTTCGAGGCTACGGTGTCGCTGCGATTGTGGGTTGCGGTTTGCAGCAGGGCAAACGCTATTCTAAAACTCATACGGCGCCCTCTATGCCGGGAACGCCCGCAGCGCCTGCAAACGTTAGTTATTCTAAAACTCCCTAGTGAAAAAATCACGGGGTTCATGCAACGCGCGAGAAGTCGCGTTAACGCGCACGGAATATTGCGTGGCAGAAACGTAGAATTACGGCAGGTGTCAAACGAACGAATGAGTGGTCTAAAGGCCCTACAATTGCAAAGCGCTCGAGCATAACTTATCATCATCATCATCATCATCATCATCATCATCATCAGCCATCAAACCAACAAACGGCGAATGAAGCTGCTTACGTGCGCGTCTTGGGGGCTTCGCAAAATGAAGAATAACGGCGTAGAGGGAATGCGTATGGTCCTGGGTTCGAAACCAAGCACACGCAATCACATATAGTTCGTTTGATATATTAATTAATCTGATACGTTACGGAGGAAGAACATGCACAATGGCTTCTCGTTGGGTCATCCAAGAAGTGCTAACATGTTTAGCAACGTTTACATTTCAAAATATGAAAACGATTTGCAGTAATTTGTACTCCGGTACGGGGTCATTAAGAAAAGGGTCGTGTTATTCACTGGATTCCAAGAGAAGGCAAACGCGCTAGGGGGAGACAAAGTTAAGTGGGAAGATTATAAGTACAACGTGGCTAACCCAAGTACAGAACCAGATTGATTGGCGGTGCATGGGAAGCCCTGCTGTGGGCATAGTCAGGTTGTGGCTGTCGATGATATTGACGATGAATGGAAATGTGTACGAAGCTATCGTAATCATCATTATCAGGCTCACTACTCTGGGAATCCCGTCTGTGATCCTTAATGACCAGCGCTTATCCTGCCCTCGCGCTACGTGCCCTGTCCATAACCATTTCTTCTTGGTTTCGACTAGGATGTCCTCACAACTCGTTTGTTACCTCATACGCTCTGCTATCTTCCTGTCCCTTGGGGTTATACACCTTTCACTTTCCTTTCCATTGCTCGTTGCGTCGTCCTGAGCCTAAGTTGAACCTTTTTTGTGATCCTCCAGGTTTCTGCTCCGCAGGTAAGTACCGGTAAGATGCAGATGTTTTATACCTTCTTCTTGATGAATAGTGGCAATCTACCACTCATGATTTGAGAATGCTTGCCAGATGTGCTTCACCCCATTCTCATTCTTCTAGTTACTTTAATCTCGTGGTTTGGCTTCGCGGTTACTACCCGTTCTAAGTAAACATACTCTTTTACAACTTCAGCGCGCTGCTATCTCGAAGCGCTGTTCTTTTCCGAAGTTGTGCTTCACTTTCGTTTTCTGCATATTAATTTCAAGGCCTATTTTTCTGCTCTCCTTGTTAATTCAATAATCATGAATTGCAATTCGTCCCCCCAGTTACTCCGCAATGCAATGTCATCGATGAAGCTCATGTTACTAAGGTACTCTCCATGAACTCGCATCTCTAACTCTTCCCACGCTGGGCCCCTGAAAACTTCCTGTAAGCCCGCAGCGAATAGCAATGGCAACAGTGGCCGACCATTACGCAGCACTAACCAAACTTGGCATGCACCAGCGAACACTTAGCCAACGCTAGCCGACTACAGTCACTACACTTCAGCGTTAAAGAGCCGCGATCAACAATGGGGAACAATTTGAATGCAGTGGTCCACAGTACACCAAGGGTAGTGATCAGTTTGATACTGGGCACAATTCATACACAACACTAGGTTATACAATTTTAGTACCGGTGCTGGTTTTATGCGAGTAAATTCGGTGCATCTCGTGGAACATACGCCATGTCATGTCCTTTATTTATGTAACGCATGCTGAGACAGGCCAGCTTTAACGCGGATGAGTTGCTATCTAAGCCATCCACGTCAAGCCATGTTCACACATACAGACTCTGGCATATAACAAGCTTTAGTACAACGACCGAGAAGGCTTCACGACGTATGCATCATGTAATTTGTGCCTTCGGTGGGACATTTTGGGTCAACAAAGCGTAATTTGAAACAGCACTTTAAATTGTCCGTGCAAAACTACCTGTCTTGAAAGGGTATACATCGCGTGCAAATGTGTAACGAACAATCAATGTCCGCAGCTCTCAAAATTGACTGAAACTGAAAAATAAAGTTTAAACAAAAAGAAATAAACAAAAGAACAAAAAACAAAGAAACAAAAAAAGAAATAAACATTAACATTGCAGAATCAAGCGATACGCCGAGTGATAACGTGCAAGCAGTGGAAAGAGAAAGCGCGATAAGAAAGTGAAACCGCTCAGAAAGCCGCGATATCCACAACAGCCTTCTGAGCGAGCTGAAACGCCTGAAGCTGCTCAGCATGGGTTCGCTGTACCTAGTACAGCACGGACGACGTGAAGATAGCAAAAGGGAAACACGATAGCGGTGTATCTTGTGTATCTGCCGTGCATTTTTTTTTTTGCTTTTTCTTAGCCTTCGTAGTGTGTACTCCGAGGTTTAAAAGGGTGCCTCGTTACGCTTCTTGATGACTTGTCTTGTAGAGCACGCTGTGAGGCACACAGCTAATGTGCGCGTGCATGTAAACCTTCGCAACGCCCATTTCTACTTAGCCTGAAGGGGATACTGACGCAAAAAATTTTAGCCTCGCGTTTTTCTGCTGCAACGTGTTGCTGGGTGCCTGTCAGACAAGACACGACACATCGTTTGCTGCAGCACGCGACAGATACGTAATGAATTACAGGCCACCCATTATCGATCAGTTTCGGTTTGAGAGAGCTTCAAAAACTGGGTGCAACTGTCGCCACCTAGCGCGTGCAGCTCTTGACACGTCCGCACACAGAATTGTGGCACACTTCCGCACGGTGCACATCAAGAACTACTTTCGAATAAGAAGCGAGGCTACAATGTCGCCAAACACAAAGCGTTCTAAACATGCGCCACGGCCACGCACTTGCAACCAGCCGCCGAAAAATATAGACTGTGGGAACAAACGCGGAAAATGAAAAATGGCGGCTGTGACGTCAGACGATATCCCTAACGCCTTATTTAAAATATATGCAGAGTTGTGTGCGAAGTATTTACTCGTATTGTTAAAAAAAATCTCTCGGTGACGGTTCGTTTCCGGAGGACTGGAAAACCGCGAGAATCAAACAACTCTTTAAATCTGGTGATAGATCCAACATCGGAAAATATCGGTCCATTTCACTGACATATACGTCATGTAACATCTTCGAGCACATAGTTTATAAACATATAGTCGAATTTCTTGAAAAGTATAAAGTTTTAACAGGTGCACAACATGGCTTTAGACGTGGGTATTCTACATGTACAAAATTAGTCGAAATTACGCCCGATTTTGCCGAAGGTATAAATAAAGGATATCAGACAGACGTTATATGCATGGATTTTAGTAAGGCCTTTGATAAAGTATTGCATAATGAACTACTTCAAAAACTAGGTTTTATTATAACAAATAATACTTTACTGGCATGGATTAGAGCTTACTTGATGAACCGTTACCAAAACGTTTCTCTAAATGGCACCTGCTCGGGTCGAGTTGACGGTGTTTCTGGCGTACCTTAGGGATCCGTGCTTGGGCTCCTAATATTTTGATATTTATAAATTACATCATTACTGATATTGATATTCAGATTAAGCTTATGAAACAGTTTGGTCAATCGAGGTTCAAGTTAGATTATATTAAACCTTCCAAAGAATCATATCATGGTGTAATCAGTGACTATTAATTACGACATTAATTACGACTATTAATTACAACAAAACGGTCTTTATGCAAATAACCCACAAAAAAAAAACACCTTTTCTTCCATTACGGGGAAAACGGAAACACCATTTCGGAGGTCGATGAGCATAAGTGCCTGTGTCTTTCGTTCACAAATAAATGATCATGGTCGAAACACATAGATGTTGTTAGGAATAAGGCGTCGCGGAAATTATTCTTTTTAAGACGATCCCTAAAATTATCAACTCTTTCCGTTCATTATCTTGCACACCAGTCCATTATATATCCTATGCTTGAATATGCCGTGCCAATTTGGCACCCATACGCCAAAACAAATATCAGCAAACTCGAAAGAGTACAAAAAAAGTTGCTCGTTATATGGTCGTTCATCAATTACTGAACTCATCAAACGATCTGGGTTGCCCTTAGTTATCAATGGGGGTAGAATTTGCCGGCTAAAATTATTTTACCAAATAGTTAAAGGGCATTGTAACATAGGCTCCTCTCCCATTATCAATTATTCTCAGGGTTACGAAACCAGGCAAGGACATTCTTTCACGGTAACCCCTTTACTTGCACGAAATAACTGCTTTAAATACTCTTTTTTTCCCTACAGCTATTGCCGATTGGAATAACCTCCCCGACAATATTGTAACACAAGCCTCACTTTCTTTGAAAAATATTTGCAGTAGCTCGTTAGCACCGTTGAATATACTTCTTTTTTTATTATTCGTTCCAATTTATTGCATAATCTTGTTCAATTCGATAAATTTTCTCTTTGAAATTATATTCTGTTTTTTTTTGTTTATTCAGCTTGTTCTTGTACTCTCGCATTTTACAGTTACTATTTGCTGTCAAGTTCCGTTGTGTTATTGTTTATTTTCTCAGTGATATTGTTTTATCTGTATGCATTGTAGTTTTCACTTCATGTATTCTTTTGAGAACCATTGTGCTTTTTTTAATATCATGAATCAACGTATCACACCTGCTATAGTCGCTGCCGGAGACTGCAGTATCAATAAATAAATAAATAAATGAATCATAACATGTTTAATTGACTGCGCGTGGTGACGTGAGGGAAGTAGAGGGTCCCCAAAGGCTCCCCTTTTTTTCAAAATTATTTTAAAATACCTTCCCAGCTATATTCGCTGTTGATATTTTGCAGACGATATAGGAATGTTCCTGGGATCGATCCCACAAGCTACCTCGGCCGCGAAACCTTGTGTCACTGCCCCATTAGCGCAGAAAGATATAGCGCGAAAAACCTGGCAGCGGTTTGCCAAAACACCCATCATCAGGGCAGTAACTTAGCCTGAAACGTTTTTCGCAGGTGGGAGGAGAGGATCAACCATAATTTGTACGTTCACGCGTGCCCCTACGCTACCGGCTGTGCAATATTCAAAAACGCGGGCCCTCTCTTTCCCCCGACAGGTGCAAGCAACACCCTCTAGAGGGTGTTGGTGCAAGCCGGTGCAACTTGCTTCCTTCCTCCAAGCCCCGCACGGCAGACTGCAGCGGCGCGTGCAGCAACCGCCACGCACTGCTGCACGTTTGTCGAGTCGCTCGAAAACACGAGCGGGTCATACTCAACCCCCTCCCCTTCCTTTCTCTCTCCCCCATTCATCTCGGTCGTCGTCGGGCCCGCAGACACAATGCAAAAGGCGCGCGACTAGTAGTGCCACTCCGGAAACGCCAAACCGCCGCAGCGTGCCTCCGACAACAACGAGCAACCAAGGCCTCTTTGGGAGAGAAGGAAGTGGAAGAGCAAAGGACGACCACGTAAACGCACGCCGCTTTTGTCGGTCCCTTAGACCTGAGACCTGTCCAACAAAAACCACACGAATCGCATTTGCAAAGTTGTATCTGCCGCAGCGTAAAGTACCATAGCGCGTGACGTCATGGATGCCTATTCCGATTGTAGTGGAATGACTAACATGTGGCGGTCAACCTGCCTCAATGTGACAACGACCCGGCAGGAACGCCTTTGCGCGTAATATAACGAAAGAACCCGCATCTGATGTTTCGGTAACATTAGAGTGGCATCACGAACTTTACATACCTCTATGCTGGTTCTCCAACACAGCGATTTCCGTGACGTCGATGAATTTCATATTCATTGCAGCCTTCAATGTGCTAGTGTATAAACTCCGACGCGCCGTTTTTTCACCCCGCTGCGGTTGTACACTATAGAATACATAACTAGCTGGGTGAATGAAAGTACTGAGGAATGCTATCAGCAAGCCCTTAATGACGGAGCGTTCCCCTGTGCCCCACCAAGTTCGACATGTCTGCAATAAATTACACTTTTTTGTTCATAAAAAAGAAAAAGAAAGATACGTGTCACTTTGGTTCGCGTGCAATTTTTTTTTTTTGTTCCGTGTACCTACTTTTCGCGACCGATCTTGTTTCTAGCGGCCTTTCACCGGACTCGACCGATGACGTCAGCGAATGCTCATGATGCGCCGCCTTCTCCAGGACGACAAACAACGATCGCTTGCTAAGACAATTTCGCACACGTACGTACGTTCCAAAGCTCCACCAGCAGCGCCGATGTTACCGGACGCTTATGAGCAACTTCATTCCACTAGGCGCTTCCTTAGAGACCGCAGAAACATATGCATGCCGCTAACGTACGGCAAACGCGGTTGCCACGACACGTCGTCTTGACCGCGTCTTTAACACGACTATCACGAACTTTCACTTTGAAACAGCGCGGCTCCTGTATTGACAGTGGTCGTAATGGGAGCGGCGCATGAGACGGCGTTTCGGCAAGCTCGGCGACTATAATTCTCCCGATTGGGCCTCAGACGATCAGCTCGCCTCCATCTTTGACCGCCTGTCTCGTGTACGGCCGTTAATTGTCCGTTTGTTTGGCTACGTTCCTTTGTCTTGTTATACATTTACTCCCGGTATTTAATACATGGACGCGCCGTTTGCGCCAAGTGCTAACTGACCCTCCCGTATCAAAGTCACTTATTGGTCCAAAAGAGGAAGCCTCTTGTCAGTTTCGTGCGATCTCTTCCATTTCGCGTACAATCGTCCAACTGTGTGGCAGCTTGGGCTAGTTGGTATGGCATGACGACAGTTATAGCGCGAGACCTTCTTGTCTGTGTGTCGTCGTTTTGTTCTCGCGCTATAACTATCGTCGTCCAACTGTCTTGTACTATGTGCGATCGTCCTCTTACAGAATGCCAGTATCAGTGCATGCAAATCTTGCCCGCAGCGAGATATGCCTTGACCCCTCAGCAACGTCCGGGGACGTGGCAACGACTCACCGCGTCACGCACCTTCGTTTCGGCGACGGTGGCTCACGACTTCGGCCAGCGCCTCCTAGGTGGCTTTGGCTGGGCAGCCAAGTCGCCTCCCATGCAGACGCGAGCGTCGTGCGTCCGTCGGTCTACGGTCGCGAAATAAAGCGGCACAATAAAAAAATTCGAAACCGGTTTCCCACTGGCACGCGAATGGGTCAAAAAGCGGCGGCGGCGGCGGCTTGCCGTTTTCGTTCAGTATATTCTACAGCGGGCACAGGTGCCGCCAATGCACGACCGCCGCTTTTGCTCTTGGGCGAAGCCGAAACGCAGAGGCCGTCGGCTACGTCGGCGCGATAACTGGGAAATACTGAGGGTGCGATCGCTCTCTCGAAGTAGTCGGTATAAAAAGGCGAGCGACTTCGTCGCTTCGAATATAAGGGAAAGATTGGATCGAGCGCAGACCTAAATGGTAGTGACAATTTCAAAGCACGTCAATCGCTGGCACGCGGCGCGGTATCCTTTTGACTAAAATTATCTTATTTTTATGTTTTATATGCATCATCATGTCAAAAAAACTCCAGGTTGCCAAAGTAACTCGAGGCACTCGACAACAGCGTACGTCACGGCTCCATTGATTGATTTGTGGGGTTTAACGTCCCAAAACCACCATATGATTATGAGAGACGCCGTAGTGGAGGGCTCCGGAAATGTCGACCACCTGGGGTTCTTTAACGTGCACCCAAATCTGAGCACACGGGCCTACAACATTTCCGCCTCCATCGCAAATGCAGCCGCCGCAGCCGGGATTCGATCCCGCGACTTGCGGGTCAGCAGCCGAGTACCTTAGCCACTAGACCAGCACGGCGGGGCATTGTATTTGGGTTTCCTTATAATGCATTCAAACACTAGAAGTCGGATAAAACGACTGTATGTTGCCGCATTGGACAGCCGCTGAAGTGCGCACGCGCCAAAGCAACGATTCGTTTCCGCAAACTCCTGCTGAACGGCAGGGTGATAAAGTTGCTACATGGCGGGCCTGCGCGCAAAGTAACGCGTATAACAAGCTGTCACATCTACACCCCTTCAACCTCAAGTTGCTCGAAACCATTAGCAGAGACAGCGGGTATGGGGAGGAGATTGATTTGATTGATTGATTGATATGTGGGGTTTAACGTGCCAAAACCACCATATGATTATGAGAGACGCCGTAGTGGAGGGCTCTGGAAATTTTGACCACCTGGGGTTCTTTAACGTGCACCCAAATCTGAGCACACGGGCCTACAACATTTCCGCCTCCATCGCAAATGCAGCCGCCGCAGCCGGGATTCGATCCCGCGACCTGCGGTTCAGCAGCCGAGTACCTTAGCCACTAGACCACCGTGGCGGGGCTATGGGGAAGAGAGGGTTCAGATAGCCATTCGAATGTTTTAGGCAAGAAGTTCCTCTTAGCCTAACTTTCTCTTGCGTCCAACGTAACCAGAAGTATCAGAAAGACAGACAGATGGACGGACCTATGGACGGAAGCACGGACGGACGCACGGACAGACAGACGGACGAACGGACGCTACGCGCGACTCTTCATCTTCACTCAGTCCAGCACCTCCTTGCTCAGTGAATATGCTGTGCGTTTTTTTTTCTTTCATATTGCATGCATACATAAATACGCACCCACTTTCCCCTGTGCAAGGCAGCATACCGATTGCTAAACAGGTTAATATACCTGCCTTTACTTCTCGTTTTCCTACCTCATCAAACAAACACACGGACGAACATCATTTCCATTGATACTCCGCAACTTTTGTTACCTGTATCGTGTTGCACCGGCTTCACATTGGTGCACGGAATTCGTACATCGTAAGACGATTAAAGCAATAGTAAGCAACGCTGCCTCGGTGCGAGGCCATGAGTGATCACGACTAGAGAATAAAAGTTCCCAGAGTACAACATGCAAGCTCCCGTGTCACGACAAACGTAAGTGTAACCAGGGTCCCCGCTGAATGACTCCGCTGTAACGAAGTCGGAATGTCAACATGCAGGCACTGAGATTATGCCCATTCACTTCCGTAAACCAGCGCTCCGACGAACAGGCCCACGAAAAGAGAGATCAGTTTTGTACCCTACGTGCGGACAGCATAGACGGTGCGATGGAGAAGGCAACCGCTTCAACAAGTGTACGACAAACGCTGCAGCGATCTGAAACTAATCAACGTAATCGAAGCAGTGTACAGGGTGCACACTGCGGTCCCCGAAACAGTGAGGATGCCGATTGATTACATCATGCTATATATATATATATATATATATATATATATATATATATATATATACATGCTCGTTCAGTTATATTCTGTAGGTACACCGTCATGTGCATATAGTGCGTATCGTGATGAGTGTGTTATTCCACGGTAGCATATGTTACGGACATTTTGTATACTTGGACATTTGTGTCAACGTTTCGTGTGCATTGCGCTTAGTTGTCTGTGTATGCTACTGTCTTTGTTGTATAGACACTTTTTTCAAGTGTGTTGTTACGTACTACGACGGAACAAACTTATTCTAAACTTATGAAATGTGTGGCCCCCTTTTACTTGTTTTGTTTGTTCCTCTACTAGTAACATGAACAATAAAAGTTTCCTTTTTGCGTGTTCATGGCACGTCTCAAAGCTGTCCAAGTAAGACCACCAGAACCTCTAACTAGAGTGTATACAGTACAATAAAACGTACCTAATTAGTTCCGTACATCAAATACCCATGGGGCAGCCTGCCATATTCTGATTCGACATCCCATTCCCGCACTTGCAACAATGCCCATTGCAGGGGTCTCAAACAAGCAGACAGACCTCTTGCTAGTGGCGCGGCCGGCACATGACTGTCTTCGTACCGTAGACATATCTCTTCGAAACCTTTTTTGATAAGTTCTGGTCTGTTATAACTGTTTTGCTGTGCAGAGGTTCATGTTAACTCGGCTACTCCATATGGATAAGTCCTGCATTTAATTTCCTAACTACTTGCATGACCGTTCAACCTTTATAAATGGTACCCGCATTATTTTCTCGCCTATTGCGGTTAATAAATGCCTTGCACGAGTAAGGTACATAGACGCCACTGATGTCAACTTTCCTTTTTCGTAAGGCCCATTTGTGTTCACCATGCGCTTAAGTACAACAGTGGAAGAAAGTCTTTATATTGTACAATCCGCGTCCAAATTTGAGGCATTCGTGAGATTGATATTGGTATGTTTCCCGAAGACTAATGCGAAGTGATCTCAGGAATGGCAACATTAGCTGCTATTTTGATATAGATAAGTTATTTCAGACAGATAAGTTATTCTTTCAGAACTCTACTGCCACTTATTTCGTCATGCTAAGCTAAATAGTAGAAAGTAAACGGAAAATTTTAATTTAGCGTCGAAACTTCAGCGCGTGAACGTCAACATGACGTCACAAATTTCAATATTTTTGAGCGCTTTGTGCACATTAGTTGAGTGAAATTATTCAAAACTTTCCGAAGACTTTTGGTCCTTTAGAACGCAGTGCGAAAAATTCACCCCTATAAACGACTACCTAGCCGTTAGCAGAGGCCGTCAGAAATCTCTGACGTCACGGCAACTTCAAAGCGCCGTGGCCACTTCGCTCTGGCAAGTTTCCTCGTTTAGCAAGAGTCTGATCAGGTTAAAAGTGGTGTTTTCCATATTTTTGTAGCTGTAATGGACGAGAAAATCAGTTTCTCTTTCCAGTGTCTCATTAAATGGAGTAACAAAATGACAGAGCGTTGCCCCCCCCCCCCCTCCCTATCTCACTCTCATGTGTTGTTCTTGACGCTCCGTCCTTTCAACCAGAAGGTGGGTAGCCAATCTCACAGGGCTAACGGCCGTTACGACGATGGTGTTGACTGTTCTACCACGTTCATTGTGACGGAGCCGGTGCGAAAAGCGCTTATATCAAGGTTTTCTCTCCGCCGTTTTTTTTTTTTGTCCCTCATCGATTATGCTGGAGAAATGCGACGCACGTCCACTTCAATGCCACGAAAGGAAAACAAGATGGAGTATAGCCTTAACGCCACAAGACAAGCACGCATTAAGCAACAACGTAGATAAGTTACATTGCTCGTGAACCGTCACGATCAGAATAATAAGGCTGCGAAAAAGACTGGCCCGAATATTTTCCGAGTTCCAGCAAACTGGTCTTCTTAACTGCTGAAGTTGAGATTTGCCGCTTTCAACAAAGTCACGTCAACATAGGCCACTGTTGGGAATGTCGTTCGCTTCGATATACCTTCGCGACATCCCGTTAAAGCACAAAAGTTTTACGGAAGCAGTGACGGCCTGGTTCATATCAGTAGTTAGCGATCGCATATGCTTAGAGCGATGGCAATCGTTGCCGCTTACGGAAACAGGTTAATGGACGGCGGATATCAAGCTTAAAGCGTTTCCAGTCGAAGGAGCGAGAATCGCGTGCCACCAGAATAGGAATCAAATGACGCTCGTTAGGCTATGATATCGCAATAACTGCTTCCCCAAACGACATCTCCAAAGCCTTCGGCGATCGCCGCAGTTATTCCATTGGAGCCAAGGATAGCTCAGCGATAATTGACCAACACGCACGCCAACGGCTCTTGTTGGCGGTGATTCATTCGGGACTGTTTACCGATTACCGCGTTTCTGTCGCGAAGCTACGACAAAGTTTCGATGCGTTTCGAAGTGTGTGATTCGGCCGGATCGTTTGTAGGACCTGAACGAATCGCCAGAAGTGATAACTGAAACCCACGCTCACTTATAAAAGAAGGAACTAGCGTCATCGATAAGAAGAGAATGCACCGATAGCATATCTACGCGCATGCTGCTGTGAATAGGGGGCTAAACATTCAATATCTGAACACTGCAAAACGTCGGGAATTCCGGCCTTTGACCATCAACGTTTCATCACTTATTTTTCCGAGATGGAATACACAGCCGGGCTTCGTAATCACGATAGTGTGCCTAACACCTCATATGTAGCTGCAATACAATTTAAAATATCCACGTGCGTAGGTTGGCCATCGATATCTCACGTTCGCGATACGATAAGCAAGGCCAAATAAACTATCCTACTGCTTCTACGTCATCGCGAAGCACAAGAATTCGACTGGTAACGAAGCCGCGCTCGAACCCCGAAGTGGCGCGTCATAATGTAAGGAACCGACGCTACCCCAGGGTGTGCCAGTGCCTGTCATTGCTCGGAAGTTCCTCCACACCGCGAAGTAAACGCGGACGCAAACGGTCGACCTACCCGGATTCGGCGCTCGATCCAGGCGCTGATTCTCGACATCCTGCTTCTGGCGTGGTCCACTTTCGACGGCCTCCCGGGTAATAATCCTTCCGAGGTCGACACGAGACGTCCGAACCTTATCCTTTGCCAGTTCCTCGTGGAAAGCCCGAGAGTCGTCTATTGGGGACACAGGTAACACGTAACACTCAGCACGTCGTACACCAATGTTCTTCGCGGGCACAGTCACGACGCCACGAACCGAGGGGCACGTAAGGAGAGCCGAGAGTACAAGCAGGCACCGCTCCCACCAGCCAGCGCGCTGCCAAAGCGCCTTTCAAAGCTGCTTGCCTCCTCCTGCGGCACCAGCAGGAGCAAGGAGGATATGCGAGAGAGGAGGAAGGAAGCGGCCGTCGCCAGCGCCCGTGACGACACGCAGCGTAGCCTGCCCACGTGATTTTCGGCGAACCCGCCGCTGGCCTGACGTCACCTGGAGCGTAGTCACGTGACTCTTCGCAAGAAGAAAGCAGGCGGCGCCGTGGTGGAGCAGGCAGCGCGGTGGTTTGGCAGTAGCGCCAGGTCGAGCGACTCGTGTTATTTGCGTTATCTTGGCACAGCTGAGCGAGGCTCTCGCGCAACGACTCCCGCTCGCAAATGTCTGCACAGCGCGCATTCCAGCTGAGAGGGAAAGCTGAGCACCTCAGAGATAAGAAAGTGTGCTCATTCTCGTATTCCGAAACTAGAGTTCAACTTGAGTTCTCGGGGTATCCAATATGGGTGCTCGGTGCGTTAAGAGCAGAGGAGAAGAGTGGCCTTTCTTTGTGTGTGTATTCTTTTCTGTCTCTCAAAGTAGTATGCGACGGTACAAAAAAAGAAGATAACAGCAAAAATTAAGGAGCGGACGACACGAAGGAAACTAAAAAAACGAAACACGACAGTTTCCCACTTCCGAGGGGTGCCCCGGGGGGCGATCGAATGTCGCTGATGTCCTGGGTGAAATGACACCAAAAGAAAAAAGAAACGAAAAACATTTTCCCAGCTGCGCAGCAGGTTTGAGCACGGCTGACACAAATGAATTGCAGTTTCCTCCCAGACCAAAGCGTCACTTTCTTCACTTGAAAAGCAGCGCACCAGAAATGAGAACACAAGACAGAGGGGCACACAGGCGGAAGCCGCTTGAACTGATGACCTTGCTGCGCTATTTCTACGATAAGCATCGAATAAATCGCTCAATTTAGCACTCTATAGCACCCATTCACTGTGTTAGTATGTATAGCGCCAGCTGCTGCGCCAAATTGGCATCGTTATGCTTCAATATGCATCTCGGTGATAATGGACTGAATACTAACATTTTTTTTTTTTCGATTGAGAGTTGGGTGAGTCAACTCGGATTCATTGCATTTATCGCCTTCCTTCCGTGGCCGTCCTTCCACGCAATTAAAAACCAAAGAGTGCTACAAATTTTTAACTCTAATGCGGTAGTTATACGAACCACTCTGGTCACACTGAACACAGTGACAACTCTGTGACTTAGAGGCATGTGTCAATTATCTAGAGCACTGAGCTTTGAACGTTCAAGTTCAACAACACGATTAGCTTGACGCTTGCATTGAATAAGGTTCTCAAAAAAGGTCGAAATAATTCGCGTGTTTGGTTTATTTTTGTAAGCAAAACACTCATTTAAACGGGCTCAGATACATTCGATTCTACCCCCATGATAGAAAATAGACTTTGTAAAAGTCCGCAGCACATACCCGCATACGTAAGGCTTGCACTGGGTTCCCCTTCATAGGGTGCGAAGGCTCACGGCAGTGCAATCGTATCCGTATACTTCAGTCAACGTACGCTGCAAACTTGCACCTTGAATCAATGTATGGGGCAGACTTTGCTCTCCTCCCCCTTTCTTAAGTGACTGTGAAAGGGGGGCAACCCTCTCTGTCCCTGTTGTGCGCATGCCTGTGCCCAAATGCTGCAAATGTCTGTTGCATTAGAATGTGGACAAAAAGTGTTTGAAAAAATCATAGCACATCCACGAGGTGAATTATGACGAGTGGGGCGAAGCGAACAGACGGACGAACGTAGGGATGGACGCACGAGAGGACGGACGGATGCACGAATGCACGAACGCATGGATGAACGGATCAATCGACGCACGGATGAACGCATGGATGCAAGTACGGACGGAAGCGCGAATGAACTGATGGACGCTTCGGCCAACTCATCATCATTCATTCCATGGATATGGTTACGAGGTATGGCTCCGCCGTCGTATAGACGCATCGATGAAGAAGAAGCGGATTCGGCGCGCGAGATCCTAGCAGCCCTGGGGTGTCACACC
Organism: Rhipicephalus microplus; assembly: GCF_043290135.1. NCBI lineage: Eukaryota > Metazoa > Arthropoda > Arachnida > Ixodida > Ixodidae > Rhipicephalus > Rhipicephalus microplus. The sequence continues at coordinate 114,093,234 of NC_134703.1, read as the reverse complement.
TACGTGTAAATATTGCAAATACACTCGTTTCTCTCTTCCGAGTATTTGTAATCCCCGTGACAAATTAGTGGAGGTGCTGCGTAGCTGTCGGGAATCGGCACAGGAGGCTGGAAAAGGCGGTATAGCTGTCGGCGCGGCGAGCAGTGTTATACTGTGTTCGTGACGAAGACCAATGGTTTCGGCAATACAGTGTCACGTGCCCTATGCGGCGGCAGTTAAAACAGATCGGTCGATCATCCGCCGTTCGCTATTCGGCCGGATTGCAAGAGCGTGGAAAAGACCGTTCCTGGGGCGGTGACCTGGGGCGAGGCGGCGACCTTGAACGGAAGCCAAATGGTCGAGACTGAGCAACGGCGCAGACATCGAAGCCCGAATTGCTGAGTTCTTCCCGCACAATCGACCGTACCAAACGAACCGCGTATTTGTAATCCCCGTAACAATATGGTGATTTTTATATTTTTTTACAAGTAACGTCCTCTAGTATCGTACCATTTGCATTTTTTCAGCGTATGTGCACTTCATTACATATACCACAACCACCCTCTACGACCGGTTCAAGAACTAACGAGAGGCGGCTACATACAATTACGACGGTGCGCTCAACCCACGCCTTAAAGAGAAAAGATTGCCGTATATAAGGGGATCGACATGATTTTTGGTTTCCTATGTGCCGCATATACATACACGCTTCTATCACGCAGCACAGACTTCAACGCAGTATACTTGGATGTTGGAAAAAGAGAGAAACGCGGGCGCAAACACAGAAATGGCAACACTGAATACAGTGTTGAACACCAGGTGCACCAAAATATATTCGGTTTCATGCCATAATAGCGAAAGCTTGTCTTCTCAAACTACCATTGAATTCATCTTTTTGTTTTTCGCCATGAAGTTAACGCGGGAATAATCGGTAGGCAGTGTTCTGCCACCACAGTATTTATGTGATACAGCTAACGCACTGGTCCAGTCTCTTTCCTGCGTATTTGTTTATTGAAATTTGAAAAAAAGCGCAAGCTTGTGTTCTAAGGAATTATTGCGTTCCTGTTTTCAGGAAGATCAATCGCCAAAAAGCATCACACTTGCTTGAATAAGAACACCAAGCGTAATAACCACGCTGCATCACATCCACAGTACTTGGGTGCGTACATAATGAAAAACTTCGGTGGAGACTTCGAGGCTGGCCTTCAAACTACGTCACTGTCTTGACACTTCTTCATCAGGATTTCTCGTGACTTCCTTTGCAGAGATCTGGTGCGTTCAAAATTAATGGTCCTATCGCTACCCCATTACGCGTACCCGCGTACATCGATGGACTCAACTCGTCAGACTGTGATGGCGCCCCTGAACATAGATGTTCAGGGGAGCCATCACAGTAATGTAGGCACATGTTGGAAATATAGGGAAGGGGGGTGGGGCTTTTGGAGCATGCGTGCATCGTGACCTCGCGCTGAGTCATATAGTTGACGAGACGTGTTCCATGACATTGCTCCATTTGATGAGCATCGGCTCTGATTCATTTCTAATGGGAATGAAAAATAACACTGTTTCGCTGAAGGGTTCCAAACAGCGTCTCTTCATCACAACAGGTTAATTCTATTTACAGTTCTTCCTTCTTTTATTTTAGTTTTTTTGTTTGTTACATCACAATGAACAAAAAACTGGGATACCAGGAACTCAGGAAGGCCTCTTTCCCTCAACGCTCACGTAACCGTGAATTAGGGCAGACGCCATAAGAGGGCCTCTCGCGTCACTAGGTCAAGGCCATCGCACTAATGCCTGCCCGTTCATCGTCTGTGGTGGATATACGCCTGTTTCACGCACAGCCTTATTATATATACCCACCACCATCAAAACGAGTCACTGCCATTTTCCGCGTGCAGCCGACGAAGTAACGGCCACGACGTGAGGCCGCTTTTGTGGAACCGCTAAAACTGTGCGTAACCGTCCGCATTGCGTCCTCCATTCCGTTCTTATTACGCTTCCCATTAGAAGCGGAGGCTGGCGCAAATGGAGAGATGCACGCGCACTCGGAACCTTTGCCTTTTTCTGTAGCCTATAAGCAAAAAAAAAAAAGATACGACATATCCCCGCTGCAGGTAACTGAGCGCGTGAACTCGTTGCAACGACGCACGTAAGTGTACGCACACACGCACAATTTCAAGCATCCGCACGCTTGGCCTGCAGAACGGCATCCAGTGGAGCGGCGTGCGCAGGGATCCATCATCGGCGCCGCACAACAGACTTGCGATCCGTGCGAGATGCGGACAGAAAAAAAAAACATAACAACAAACAAAAGGCAGCCGAGGACAGGTCTCGCATCGTCATTACCGCTGTGCAGTTTCTTGTTGAATGTCAACGTTAGGTTGCTGCAAAGGCAATAGATCAGTGCACACAGCGGGATAGGAGATTCTTTGTGCCCGGTTTCCTATACGCGTGCTCTACCGCGGCTGCTCAGTGAGAGAATGCTTTGTTTCCTACCCTTTCGTGCAGAACGGTGCAGCGAGGTTTGTTTCGGTAACGCAAGCGGGGCTACTGGGCGTCGCGACCGGTGTCATCCTTGAAAGGTGTACGGATGCGAAACGCTGATGAGCACTGGCAAAGCCAGGGAAAGGGGGGACGTCATGACCCCTCCTCCCGAAGTTCTTGTTTCAAGTGCGAAGCATTTCTTTGCGAACTCCGCCGACTTTGAGTGTATCTATCTATCTAGCCGCTTACGTTTGTGTGCTCTCGTGGTCACCCCCTTAATTTGGCGTGAAGAAAAACTAGCATGGTATGGTAAGATGGTTTGACGAATATGACGAACTGCTAAATACACGAATAATGTTACAATGCCGTCGCGTATGTCATGAAACACTTCCCGCCAAACAGAGGCACATACCCACGGGCGGGTATGTGCCGCCGGTATGCGGGTATCTGCTACAGGTGACTGACACTTTAGTATGTACCCAGGAACGACGAGAACACACGTGTCATTTTTAACGCGCGAGCGTTAAAAAATGCCCGGCATCGGTATAGCGTCGACTCGACGAATGCGAAGAATAAATGTCAGGGTCCCAGCAGGAATCGAACCCAAGAATTCTGCGTGGCGATAAAGCATTTTACCACAGATGAACTACCTTTGAAATAGACGCTAATCTCTGTGAAACGTCAATATAGGGGTTGCAGTGCTGCCTACCCAATTTTATAAGCATCACGTATGCGCTCCTTTGATACAGCTGTCACGTCGGGTTAACGTCAATTCTGGTTAGTTGCCATGCGCTGAAGTTGACTTACGTAGCAGTGTTCAGGGCCAGCATCCTCGCGAGGATCAACAGCTGGCTTATGCAGTACATGTACGACGCCTCAACATGCTCTACGATGCATTCGGTATCACTAGAAACAACCAACAACCACCAGTGGAACATCTGCAAAACGCGTCATTGCCAGCTTCATGCTAGATACGATACCACAAAGCAGTAATAATGAATGCAAAACAAAATTCACCACTCAACACAGCATATCAGCAGTGGCGTAACTAGATAGGACGGCGCCCAGGGCAAATATATTTCCGCGCCCCTCATTATGCCCGTGATAATGTTTGTTATTATTATTATTATTATTATATAATAATAATAATAATATTAATTATAATAATAATAATATTAATAATAATAATAATAATAATAATATTAAATAATATTATTATTATTATTATATTATTATTATTATTAGCGCTAATGTAGGCTTCCGCGATTGCCTACTGGCGCGCGGCGGGCCATTTCGGAGGCCAAGGGCCACCAGTTCTGATTTCGATGAGCTACGCCCGCGTTTTTGTATAGTATTTTTCTTTTTTTATTCAAACTTCCGGAAGTCCCTTACCCGTCATTGTTCTCTTCCAGTCCACACTGCAAAAATCTTGACGGCACGGGCGCTTCCCAGGCCCAAGTTTCTCGTACCTAAGCTTTCGCGCTATTTGTGCATCCCAAGGAATGCAGGGTGAGTACAAAACAAAGCAACCAGCTAGACACCGCGCCCTCGGGTCTGGTATGGGGGTTAAACTGGTCGGAGTGTTCTGCCGTTTCGCTCCGTTCGCTGTTCCATTGATGGAGGTCATCCTTGTGCGGCCGCATTCTTTCAGGGAAGTTCTTGGTTTCTCCAACGTACGAAGCGGGGCAGTCGGCACATGCTGTCGGGTACACTACGCTCTGCGCTTTTTTCGCAGGTGCGTGTTCTTTGGGCCAAAGGATGAACCTGCCCATGGCGGTGGATGGCATGTGGGAAACGTTGACCCCCGCCCTTCTATTGCTTTGCTGGCGCCCGCGATGCAGGGAATCAACAAACGTCGCCGTCGTGTCACGCTTTCTCCGTCTTTCCTCCAGAGAACTCTGCGAATAAACGCCTTTGTTTAGCCTTTGGTGCCGAGGTCACGGATTATATTCGCCCTTCCTTCCGCCGCTGCGTGGACGATTAGTCGTTGGACGATCGGCTATTTCGTTGGAGTTTTCTGTTCTTACTCAAAAAAGGTGCATTCGAACTTTTTTATTTTATTTTGTTTACGTACGTGGTTGGTTTCAGGGAAGCTTTCAGTAAGTGGTTTGGGAGGCTGGTGGGGTTCGCTGAAACTCATCTAACCCAGTGCTGCGGAGCACAAAACAAAGCTTAGCCGAGGGTCATGGGAAGGCACGGAGGTAGCGCAGCAAAATGAAAATAGAGGATCCTTTTCCCGATGCAAAAGCCATTGCGGCAACCCTTTCCTTCACCACCATCCCCACTTCCAGTCGTACATTACAACCTCGCCCCTCCCCCCTTCCAGGCGGTTTTACGGAAAAAAACATTGACAACCTTTCCAGGGGGCGCCAACCCGAGGACTCGGCTTGGCGCCCCCTCCCTAGTGGCGCCCGGGGCACTTGTACCCCCTTGCCCCCCCCTAGTTACGCCACTGCATATCAGCACCTACATCTTATCCACCTGTTAAGTGGCACGTGCAATCATATCACGCGACTGAGAAAAACTTCGCGATCGCATTGACCGAGCAGTTAATTTAAAAGCGTGTTCAAACAACCACGTAGGGGAGTTCAGTTCTTTCTTCCTCACAACCCCATGCAAGAAAAAAAAGAAAGCATCATATAAAGCGAAACGTATAAATCAAACCGACAATGAAACCGACAAATGTTCAGGACGGAGGCTATTGCATTGAATGTTGCAAATCATTTCCGTAGAAACGCTGCAACGTGTTGGAAGATGGCGGAAGATATGGCGCAATCGATTTTCAATACTCCGTCCATAAGCTATATTGTCGATTGATTCGTCCTCACACTACCATTTTCTAGCATCCTCTTTAGCTCAGTTGGTAAAAAGACCCCCCCCCCCCCCCGGTATGACGTTGGTCCTGGGTTCATTCCCCCGACATCAGTGGACGAAGTTTTCGCCAAGAACAGCAACAACAACAAAAAAATGTTTCTACAAAAACCTCGTGTCCTTTACTTTAATAGCCTCTTGCTACAAAACGAATGAATTGTCGGTTTTTTTATTTTATCCACTATTGCAATCTAAAATATGACGGGAAAAGGTTAGCAGGCCTTGCCCCAGGCGCCACCCACTCCCTATAATAGTACTCAGAGTTGTCAGTGCCGTTTAAAGTTAGCGGATTTGAACTTTATATATTCGCCGAGTCACTTGTATTTTTTCACATTCACTTGTCGCGTTTTTTGTTTCGTTTTTCTGGGAGGGAAAGAGAGAGAGGAAAGGCGGGGAGGTTAACCAAGCTTCGCTTGGTTGGCTACCCTACATAGGGAAGGAGGGGAGGGGGGTTTATTTGTGTATACCCCGCAAATAAGGTTTATAGTGATCATCCGTTGATCAAGAGCACGTTTGTCTTTACTAACAGTGCCTTCGTCGGTCACTCTGAGCGGTTGAGTGTTTGAAGTCAAACATACGCGGGGGGAATCATTAATTATGTAACGTTAATAATCACGCATGGCTAAATTTGCATTAAACCGAATGAAGATTGCCTAGGAGATAATGTTAAAAAGTAAATATGTTGGGCAGATTTTCGCTATGCAAAATATTTTTAATAGCATTTAGGCTTTTTTCATATCTCCAAAGTGTTAGAGTGACATTCTCCAATAATGATTTGAAATATTTTTCAGGAAAGAGAAAACTTCCTATATTTCCTCTTTTTCGGGCTTCTTCGCGATTGTGGCGCAGCTTCTTAAGGGATTCTTTTGTTAAGATTATTCGCTTGTTAGCTCTGTAAGATCTTGATAAGACGCGATAATTTTGTTCCAGTGGCTTATGGGTGCTGCAGACGAGCTGTCTTATGCGTTTGAGCACGAGTGGACCCCAACTCTGAGACTATTGGAAGCCCTTCACGCTTACCTCGTTCAAATTGTTACCTCGTTATTTTGTTTTCAATGTACTGCATGTAAATGTGTGTATGTATTGCCTTTTTGAGTACGCTTTTGCCCCTCCTGCTAGGACCCCAGTCGGGCCTGCAGTATTCTGTAAATAAATAAATAAATAAATAAAATAAAATAAAATAAATAAATAAATGCGCTCGTTTTAGAATTCCTGCGCGATATAAGTTGTAACCGGGAATGACAGTGTCTGTCGTCTTGATTACGTGCTAGCGCGAATCTGATTGATATGTGGTGTTTAAGGTCCCAAAACCACCGTATGATTATGAGAGACGCCGTAGTCGAGGACTCCGGAAATTTCGACCACCTGGGGTTCTTCAACATGCACCCAAATCTGAGCACACGGGCCTACAAAAGTTTCCGCCTCCTTAGGAAATGCAACCGCCGCAGCTGGGATTCGATCCCGTGACCTGCGGGTCAGTAGTCGAGTAGATTAACCACTAGACCACCACGACGGGGCAGGGTAGCACAGGAATTTTAGGGATACACTTACTATGCGTTAGAATAATGCAAATGCGGTATATAAAATATAGAAGCCTCATTCGTAATGACTCTAACCTAAAGGTATGTGTCTTATCATTTATACACGCAAAGAAGCAAGTGAGAAGGATCATATTTGCTATAGGTTAGCACCGTGTCATATCAATAAGCTTTTTGAATTTTTAGTCGGGTATTGGTGACGTGTCACAGAGAATCTCTCACCGTCCTGAACGCATATCTCATGCTTTCTGCTCTTCCTCCGGTGCGCTAAATCCGACAAGATGTGGCAACTCTCGGTTTTTCAACATGTCGTTCGTGCATGCATATGAAAGCCTGAACATGGCGCCAGCAGTCATGTCTTGAAAGAAGATACATATATTGATGTTTATCTATACAAATTGAAATTCTTGGCAATGTGCAGTAAAACTCAGGGCACGAAGAAAAGGGGGCCTTGCGAGTCTTTCTTTTTGTCTCTCATCATCTCATAGTGCCTCAGACCTTCAAAAGTACAAAGTTCGCACAAGGTGTTGAAAGCAAAAAATCGCCTTAAGAAAGAAAGAAAAAACAAACAAATAAATAAATAACTAAGTAAATACATAAATAAGGACTTACTCTGGTCACGCATATGATTTAGTTCCTGTGATGGCTCCTTTTACACATGCATTGCGCAAACTGCAAATATAAATAGACTGCGGACTACCTCTTCTGCCGCTGTTCCCAAATAAACCAACATCACCGTACTCTTGCGCCTTGAGACTTGAACGATTGGATAGTTAATGTACGGAATATCTTTAAAGCGTGAACCCTCACGGTTCATCAGCACAGAAAGCCTCGCGAGCCCTCTCGCACTTCTATAAGACAGTGGTATTGAGCGACCGTCTGTGATACCCTGCACTGTTCGTGTGCGTTGTGACGTGCCTGCGCTGACGGTCTCGTCGCTTTATCTCTGCATTTGCAATGATACGCGTACGCACGAAAAATGCGAAGAGGGTGGGAGACGTCACCCTCAACTTTCACTGAGGATGGGGGGGGGGGGGGTGAAAAGTCTTCCCATTCGTTTGCACGCTTATGGCAACGTAGGCTTATGGTGAGAGTGGCGACCAGTGACCCCTGATGTTGCACCTCGAGAACAGTTATCTTATACCTTAGGAAAAAGTTGTCCGTTCACTGTGACTCATGCTGTCCTTTGTACTTGGCCAACTGGGGCGAGGGGGAGAGCAGCAATAAAACCGTGCCCCCACTTCCCTATGGCAAAGCCTGCCAATGTTTGCAATTACCCGCATACGTCCCTTCAGAAAGCATATTAATCGAAATGATTAAATTTGAGCGAGCTGGCGTTACTTAGGCAGCACGCATTCACGTGCGCATCGACGTGTCGGCTTGAGCAAGATGAGCGAAAAGGAATTACGCCTCGTGCTTCTCTCGCCAAGATCAAGGCTGCGGGCAATACTCGCGAACGCCCGACGCTGCCCGCGAAGTGCAGCGCGCTCCACGAATCCGGTGGACGCCTTTATCGCTAGCGACGGGCGCTCATCCGGCGTTTCCCGCTGCGTGGCCAACGCAAACGAGAGAGAGATCTCGGAGCCTGGAGGTCGGAACTGGAGGAGGCGTTTCCAGAAACGACGCTCACACCACGCGATAGCAGGGTGGGGTGGGGGGGGGAGGCGCGCTTTCCTGAGGAGCTTCCGCTGTTGTGCCGCGTATGACGGTGCAAAGGGCAATGTTTGGCGTGAGAACGAGCACGCCACTGCCCGTCCGTACGCACTATACGTCCTTCCGTGCCTGTGCTATGCAAGTCCGAAGAGATAGATTTTGGAAGCGTTGCTCGGTCATCGCTAAGCAGAAGGCATAGCGCAAAAACCAACGCAGGACAAGAAGACAACAGGACGGGCGCTTGGATGCTATAGCTGCATAGTCTGCTACTCAAGAACACCCTGGCGGTCGCGACACACGCGCACAAGATGGGGAAGGGAAGGGCACGTGAATTCGCTTCTTCACTGACGCGAATCGACGGAATACAAGAATGAGCACGGTTGTACGAAGAGCGAAAAAAAAAAGAATAATCCAGGAAGCAGCACGTGAAGCTGGGAATGCTTCCGCACGAGTTGATACAAGATAGCACGGCTCGGTTCAGTTGCAGTAAGCGGTTTATACAGGAAATGTATACACGGCCAAACGTGAACACGTCTGCACGGTAATCCATTCTGTCGGGCTTTTACTTGATGCTATACATGTGGCCTCTACCGCGCGCATACACACAAGTACACGCACACATGCAAATGTATACGCATATGCACTCACGCATGCACACACACACACACACACACACACACACACACACACACACACACACACGCACACACACACACACACACACACACACACAGAGAGAGAGAGAGAGAGAGAGAGAGAGAGAGAGAGAGAGGTCTATAGGGTACGTGGCCTTTTTAATAAGCCTAATATAGGAATGCAGATTGTGCTGGTTTTTGTTATGAATATTATTTCATTTGGAGGAAAGCTGCGTTTTGCTTATAAAAAAAAACAAGCAAGCTATGTGTACACGGCCGTAAAAAATGAAGGCAAGGTGTAGAGAGAGAGAGATAATAAATTGAGAGGAAGGCAGGGAGGTCAACCAATATTGTAGCATCTGGTTTGCTACCCTCCACTAAAGAGAGGGGGAAAAGAGATGGGAAGGAAATTGAAAAGAAAAGTAGACGCACGAAATAAAAAAATTATTTTCCAGAACCTCGTAGTTGCACGTCATAAGTCCACAGCCTATATAAGCTGCTTCTGCGTAAACATGCAGACCCGAATTTGTGTTGAACTTGAGAACATATCTCACAACATCACAGAAATGCGGTGAGAGGGAATAGAGCTACATTACAGGCAGCTTGATTACTCCCATGCATGCTCACAAGTACTAACTAACTAACTAACTAACTAACTAACTAACTAACTAACTAACTAACTAACTAACTAACTAACTAACTAACTAACTAACTAACTAACTAACTAACTAACTAACGTTCCAGAGGTGGAGAATATGCGGGCTGGGGGGCACCGTCCTCCTCCAGGCTGCTTCGGGGGGGGGGGGGGGGCTGAATCCCTTCTCTGGCGTTAACCAGCGATATTTTTCAAGAGCTTGGCTGAGACTTTCATCCATTGCCAACGGACTGTTGGCCATCCTGTCTTGCAGCTAGTTCACCGGTGACTGTTTATGCCCGTTTCTTTTCCTTTCAAGCTTTTACGATTCGTACCAAGGGACACTGGCAGGTAGGGAGTGTGTTGTCGGGGTCTCATTGAGAATGGAGTCGTAAGATGATAAAAATTGCGGCATTTGCACGGTTGTTGTACAAAGTGAGTGCAGGACATACGTGTACGCACCATGCAAGTTTTTTGTGTAACAATATTTCTTTATTGTCGAAGTAATTTGGACAAACACACACAGATATATATCTAGCTGTATATATATATATATTTATATATATATATATATATATATATATATATATATATATATATATATATATATATATATATATATATATATATATACGGCTGGTTATTTTTTCGTCCACTTTTTTTCTTCTTATTTACATTCCATTGGTTTTAATAACTTCCCCTGTACATTCCTTGGCATTACTGTCTGTTAGATCTCATTAATATTGTGTTAAAACACGGAAAAAACGAGCCCTTAGGTATACACTTCTTTCCCTTATTTATATATATATATACACACACATATATATATATATATATATATATATATATATATATATATATATATATATATATATATATATATATATATATATATATATATATATATATATATATATATATATATATATATATATATGGTAAGAGCAAGTGGAGCGCCCCACCCCTCCTGTTATATGAAAACTCTCTGCCTATGTCACTAACTAGCTGACTTTGAATACCTAACTACACACAAACACAGCATAACGCAGCCCGGAAGTTCGGGGAAGCCACAGAGGGTTGTTCGTTTCTCGCTGCTTTCCTATACATAGCCCTCTGTGCTCAAGTTTTCTGCACTCAAGTCACGTACACATGTAACCCCAAACGCTTCCCGATCCGCAGAAGCTACTGCCGCTGTACAACGCCGAAAGTGAGTTACAGCGACAATTGCAGATTTCGTGTCAGCCTTTATGAGAAAGCAAACTCACGCAGCCCTAGAATATGAACAGTAAAATAAACAGACATTTCTCGACTACCAACACGCGTAACAGAGGAAGGGACATGCAGGAATCAGAGAGCGCTTATTTAAGTTTCAGAGGTTACGTATATATATACAGCGGATGTTTACATATATAGCTCCCCAGCAAGACGCGGATGCCGGAATCGAACCAAGACAACACGCGCTCGACGGTGGGCTATATCCTTCGCATATATTTAACACACAAACTTCCAGAACCACTGAGTTGCTAAGTATAACCTTTAAAGAGGTTCTCGTGAAGAAAAGAAGACGTGGCGCTATTTTCCGCAGCCCCTGCGGCAGCTCGGCTCGCTACGCGGCATGCAACAAACAAACAAAAAAGTTAGACTTAGGCGCAACATAATCCACTCAGGAAGGAAAGTCAAGATGGTAAGACGATTCCTCGTACAAAATCTAGAGAGTCTTACAAATTGTGCATAGATTACATTTTGATTTCGTACACGCTAAGTTCGTGGTGTTTCATAAGAAGTCCTGAATAACGTGCTGGAATAGATAGGAAAGGTGAGTTAGTGGTGGCAGACTTATGAGTCCGAAAGCTGTAGTCAGACATCGTTGAAAATCCGATTCGTCGATTACTGCTATATTTATCGCATCAGTGCGTGCACCTCGTTGCGATGAAACTGACATCTGTGCTCTGAAGTGAGCGCCAACGTTGCTTCAGAACGCGAGCTACCCTTCACAGTGATAGTCGACGCACCTGGAAAGCCAACCATATGCACACTATATATATGCTCAATTTGCGCAAAGGCGTCGATCCACAGAGTACCGATTAAGCCAAAGTTAAAAGTCTGTCATTGACGGATACTCGCTGTTTGTTTCGCAGACAGGGAGTACCCTCGCAATGCGTTCACCCATCGGATGTTTTTTTTCTTTGATACTATGATTATTGTTGGGCTTTAACCTACTAAAGAAACTGGTTTAATTACGAGGGACACTGTAGTGGGGGGCTCCCGAAATTTCGACCACCAGGGTTTTTGTGCACATAAATCTAAGCACACGGGCGTCAAGCTTTTTCGCTTCCATCGAAAATGCGATCGCAACGGCCAGAACTCGATCCCGTGACCTCCAGGTCAGCGTTTGTGCACCTTAACCACTATTGCACAATGGTGAGTTCTTTGCGACTGCACACGATTTCACGTAAAACGTATGCGGGAGTGCCCCCAACTTGGGCTTTTAAACGAATATGTTTTCCTTTTTTTTGTATCTCGTGACGTCAGTCGGTAAGGTTACGGACCTTCGAATGCATCAGTTAAACCATTTTCGTGCGTATATATTCCGCTGTGTTGTACCAGTCATTTAGTTGCTATGCAAAACGGCGTGCGTGGTTAACAGCTCAATGTGGTGGCACCAAAGCCCATCCGCAATATATATATATATATATATATATATATATATATATATATATATATATATATATATATATATATATATATATATATATATATATATATATATATATATATATATATATATATATATATATATATATATATATATATATATATATATATATATATATATATATATATATTATCTCTCCAATGCTATTTACCGTGTGCTTACAGGAGGTCTTTAGACGCCAAGTATGGGAACAGTTAGGGATAAGAGTTAATGGAGAGTACTTTAAGTAACCTGCGCTTCACCGATGACATTGCATTGCTGAGCAACTAAGGGACGAATTGCAACTCATGATTAAGTAGATAGAGAAGAAAAGCAGAAAGGTGGATATTAAAATTAATCTACACAAAACGAAAGTAAAGTACAACAACCTCGGAAGAGAGCAGCGCTTCGAGATAGGTAACAGTGCACTTCAAGTTGTAAAGGACTATGTCTACTTCGCGGTGCCGAACCACGAGTTTGAAGTAACTAGAAGAATAAGAATGGGGAGGAGCACATTTGGCAAGCACTCTAAAATTAGGACAGGTAGATTGTCACTATCTCTCAAGAGGAAGGTATATAACAGCTGTATCTTGCCGGTACTTAGCTACGAAGCAGAAACCTGGAACCTTACAAGGAGGGTTCAGCTTAAATTGAGGACGACGCAGCGAGCAATAGAAAGAAAAATGGCAAGTGTAACCTTAAGAGACAAGAAGATAGCATAGTTGATTAAGGAACAAACGGGGGTTAAGGGTATCATAGTTGAAATAAAAAAGAATAAATGGACATGGGCCGGGCATGTAGTGCGTAGGCAGGATAACCGATGGCTATTAAGGGTAACTAACTGGATTCCCAGAGAAGGCAAGCGGGCTAGGGGGGACAGAATGTTAGGTGGGCAGATGAGATTAAGGAGTTTGCGGGTATAAAATGGCAGCAGCAAGCACAGGACCAAGTTAACTGGCGGAACTTGTCCTGCAGTGGACGTAGTCAGGCTGATGATGATGACACACACACACACACACACATATATATATAAGGGGAATCATTGCGTGCATGATGCTGTGCACGCGATGTGCAAATGCTTGATGGCTCGCGCATCATGAACAAGTTAGTCAACTCACATTCCAACAAAGACGGTCAAATTCAAAACGCACACTTGCAGGGAGGTACAACCAGCCAGAAGCTAACTTGACCGAAGGCAAGCAGTTGTTTCCTTCGTTTTTTTTTTTCTAATCACGCAAGTCGTTGATGCACAGACATATATAGTCATCATTTTCAGCCTATATCTTTTTGTAAAGACTGCCGCGGACAAAGGCTTCTTTCATTGCCAATTTACCACATACGCGCGAGCTGGTTCCGTTTTACTGTATGAGCGCCCGGCTAAAAATGTGAGCGTTAATTGAAAGGTGCTGGCCGCGTACCTCACTAGATGACTATGAAATGTATAAATGCTCAAACAGCGTATGTGGCCTAATAACCGTATATTGTACGATTTTTGTTGATGACTTCTCCTTAACCTGCAGGCTAAACACAGACGGGACACCCCGTACTTTCCGGCCGAAATATCCGCAAGTTCGCGTTTGGAGGCAAAAACGACGAAGGACAAGGAAATAAACAGAAGAATGCCATAACGCGGTCACTCCACGTGTGGCCGCGTGGCCGACCTCGCTCATCATCCTTACGCAGAGGTCACCGAGGGCACGCGCGCATTTATGGAGACGGCTCGCGAAAATGGAGCGGATTGCGGTCGGCGTCGTCGGAAAGAGGTGCGAACTTAGCCACGAAAAAACCTCCGTAGCGACCGGTGCAGGTCTGTGCAACGTAGAAGCAGGAACTGTGAACGCGAGGAAACAGGGCTGTTGCCTCTCACTCGGAGACAGCAATGCTGTTTTTGTGAATGAATGAATGAATGAATGAATGAATGAATGAATGAATGAATGAATGAATGAATGAATCAGATCAAACAAGACGATATGGACATAGCGTTGAATGCAATTAGGACGGTGGGAAGAAACGGAAACGATGTCACTACGTGTACCATCAAGTGAAAACTTAACGCATTTATTCAGAAAGAACAAATACACAAATAGAAAGGGCACGTCAGCCATAGTGCATAATTTTTTAATGATGTGAAGTAATGGACGTGTTCGTGTTTCTGCTTTGCAGGCGAGTGAATGTGAATAACCCGATAAATAACACAAAGTATTCTGTTCCTGCGCAGACTGCAATTTCTAGCTGGCAATTCACCTTCAACCATGTGCAATTAGGCTAGCCAGTCCACATTTATCAAAGTAATAATGAATTACATAATAAATAACTGAATAATAAATAATATATTATTATACAATGCATTAAAAATAATTAAATATTGAACACCATATTTGAGTCACCATATTACACAGCTAAACAGCTGTGCTGGTCAATAAATTTAGATTATTGTGCTTGAGCTAAATACTCAAAAATATTTACAACGTCGTCTTGAAGAATACATGAAACGTCCTCTTGTATCTCCATCAACCATACACACACCCGGTATTATGACACGCAAAATCAATGCTCGCAAATTACATTAACATAAATCTAACAATAATCTACTTTATTGTCAATCTATCTACTCGTAGATTTACGACGTAGCATCCTGATTCGTCTTGAGGGTACAGATTTTGGCAGCGAAAAGTATGCCCTGTAGTTTATTTTTATACAAGAAGTGACTTCCTTTATTGTGTTATATAGGATAGACCAAGTGGCTTTCACGAGTTAATTTTACCCAGTTCACGTAGGAATGATTAAAAACGCTCTTGGTGACAGATGCGGTAGCGAGGAGACATCACAAAACATGGCATCTGCGACTGTCCTCGCTATACACTGTGCATAAATGATGATTCGCAGGCGCTGATGCTCATTCTGTTCGAGCAACGCGCTTTAATTTCCTAGCTGTGACAATTGTTTATCAGCGCTGTACGGTCCTGCATATGCTCATTTTGTGCGTGCTTTCTGCTTGAGGGGTGCGCTGCAAGTTTCGAGCTGCTTGCCGTTCTTCACGTGCCGTTGCAACTTGTTGCTGTGGCATTCAATGAACGATAAACGGCAAAACAATGAACAATAAACGGTCAACTAGCTCTCTGAAGACCTGTTTTACTTTCGTGTTATACCGATTTCTAAAAAGGAGGATCACACAAGTTTTTTCTCCTTCTCTGTTGTCTCTTTTCGCACTAATCAGTTACGTCTATCTGACGTCATTTCACACGTAGCACCACTTACCTAACTAACACTGCCTCTTCCTCTTTTATACACGTATACATGCGCTGCCGAATTTAAACTTATCCCTTCATACTGGCGTAGCAGCATTCCGGTACCGTGTAAACGTGGTTTGTTTGTATGCTTGAGCGTGTATATACGTATGTAAACATACCAACTGTAAATGTTCGTTGGGAGAGTCTCTCAACCCCTCAACCCTTTCCCCCACTCGCTTACTAGACGTCTCCGATGCACACACATTAGTCATACACATAAACATACGCGCACTGTTATAGTAACGTAGTAAGCGTACTACACAGCGCGTGGACGCACATGGGAAAATTGAGAGACGGAGAGAGAAAGAGAGAGAGCCTCCAAACACCAACAGGCACCTCGTGCAGCTGTCCAACAGGTGGCCAAAGCACAAGATTCATCTACTCTGTCGTGTGAAACGGGAAGCGCGCTGCGATACATAAATTCAGTAACAGAAGGGGGCAGACCAGAGGGCGCCTGTTTCGAGGTGATCAGCAACACGAATGACGAAGAGTCGTCGTCATGCATGCATGCACGCATCGGTCAGAAGCCATACGGGCGACAGAGAAGCTCGCGGAGTGCAGGTGCTTGTGTTTATATTTATTTGTATATTTTTGTTTACCTTTACGCCCGCATATATATATACTACTATACACGTCAGCACGAAGGACGTACACCGCGGCGGGTGACCCTGATGCGGCAAAAGACTCAGGGACGTTGACTCCTGCGGGAGGGTGCCACAAGTGCGGCGCGCTTGCAACCTCGAGTCATGGTGTCACACGAATGTGGTAAATACAAGCGCGCGATGTATTCCACTGACAAGTCCGTAAATATAGTTGCAATGGGAAGAATGACGAAGGTCGCTATTTCAACGAATCTCGTACCCGGCCAGCTGAAACGTTGGACTGACATTGGCAGTGAGTGTTACTATAATTATGACGGCGGATAGTTAACTGATACTATTCAAGATTTGACATCGCGTAGCCAACGATCAGACACAGTTAGTTTACCTGAAGCTACGCGGGCTGATATTTGCCATAATGAACTGAGATGAAGTGACGATAAAGTGGTTCACGTCGTATGTTCAAAGCTTTAGAATTCTAAAGAAAACTCACTCATTCAGATTGATTGATATGTGGGGTTTAACGTCCCAAAACCACCACATGATTATGAAAGACGCCGTAGTGGAGAGCTCCAGAAATTTAGACCTCCTGGGTTCTTTAACGTGCGCCCAAATTTGAGCACACGAGCCTACAGCATTTTCGCCTCCATCGAAAATGCAGTCGCCGCAACCGGAATTCAATCCTGCGACCTGCGGGTCAGCAGCCGAGTACTTTAGCCACTAGAAAACCGCGGTGGTGAAGTTATTCAATAAGATCTAAAAAAAGTGAGGACAGACGGAGCCCATAAGTAATGCTTAGGTTTCAATAAATAACTTCTAATTACCTATAACCACTCTCTAATCGGAGTGTATAGCCACCGTTGTAGACACAGTCTCGTCAGCTTGAATACCGCTAATTAAAACGACGCTGTGCACGCATCATTTGTCTATCAGGCGGGTTAAATACCCGTAACTGCATGTATAGGGAGTGGTGTCTGGTTCGCCCTAGCCCGTCACCTTGCAAGCTATATCACTATCTGCATAATGCACGTGGAGCTTCAGGAATAGTTTGTATGTGGACGAACGAAGTTGGGATGAAGAGCATGCATTGCTCTGGACAAGGTCGTGCCTCATCTTGCAAAGTTAATCAGCACAGAAGACGAACAAGAAACGTCGCGTTGGAAGTGCAACGTTTCATAAAGGTGGACACAAGTTTGGGGAGCAAAATTACCATTCTCCTGGTTAAAACGCCGCAGTACACGCGGTCCTCCCAAATCGACAACGATAAACATGGGCTCGAATGGATACAATAAATTGGGAAAATGTGAGATTGCGTAGTGGAAACGTAGTATCGAATCAAGTGTCCCACCCCGTCAATTGCGTAACAAGTCATAAATCATCATCACTACCAACAGTAGCAGTGGCAGCAGCAGCCACCGCAGTATCAACAAAACAAAAGAGAGAGAGAAAAGACTTCATTTAATTATCCGATAGACGACTATCCCCTAGCCTCGGAAGTTGGGCTGCAAAATAGGAGCATGTATTGCCTAACGAACTCGTAATGAGTACTTTGCTGCTTCGCCGAATTGTAAATTAGTGCTTATAAGGGGACCTTAACAACTGTAGCTGAATTGGCCGCATTAGGATTGTCATAAGAATTGGCAAGTTAACCGCATTGAAATTGTCTAGAATGGACAATGTCACGTGAACAGACATTCCTTGTCCAACGGCATGGCTCAGCTGTTTACCAAGAATCTAAGAATAACAAGCGAATGAGAAGGCCCCGACAACGGTACCGCATGCCAATCTTCAAAGCGTGCTTCAAGTTGTGTTATTATTTTCCGTTACTTTTCTGTGTCTCATTACATAACGGAAGAACGGTATGCACTTGGAATCCGTGAGGCGCACTTCGGCTATGTGCATGCAACGCCTCCGCAGTTTCGTCATTTTGTCGGGTAGAACTGACCACGAGACCATTCGGTCCTTTTCCCTTCGCGTGGGACGCGATCGCAAGCCTGTCCTCCTGTTAACATTTTCACCTTCTACACATCATCTGTCTACCAGTCTTTCTCCGTAGTGATAAGCCGACTCCATGTGTCGTTTCGAAAGCTGTAAACTTGAACATTACAAAGTAATGTGTAAGTGTAGGTCAGAAAAAACAAAACAAAATGAGGATTAAAGAAAGATGGAGGCAATGAACGAGGAGATGGAAATTGATGGAATATGTCGCTCAAGATATCGTTGAAAATTGAAAAAATCCGAAGTCGAAGCACAATAAAGGTGATCAATCAATATCCTTTGCTACAGGTTTCTGCAACGGACTTCAATAGGAACACTGCTTCGAGGAAAATTAGGACACCGTGAGCGTACATGGCGCACAAAGAGCGATGACGCAGAGCATGCCGCTGGAATGAGGGCGTTGGGGAACAACGACGTGTTCTGTGCAAGTTAGATGTTAATTAACGACACGTCAATGAAGGATTTATACTTTTTTTCAAGAGAGAGAAATATGTATCTGCACGGCAGCAGTGCTAAGTGGGATATTTTCGCAGAGTCCTTCAGGACAGCGCCCAGAAGGAAACAGAGAAGGGACTGAAAGAAAGTAGAAGGCAAAGAAGAAAAGGAAGAAAAGAGTCATGAGCTATGGAGCGGCGGAGGAGTGGATAACGGGGGGGGGGGGGGGGGGTTCAATCCCTCGTATCAAGTTTTTTTTTCATTTTTTTGGTTTTGCATGTGTACATATACAAGTATGCATGAAAACACACACATGAGCCTAAAGATCCTCCACACCTCCCCCCCCCCCCCTCCCACTCCCGAAAGAAATTTCTGGCTATGCATCTGGTCACAAGAACAGGTCCACGTTTGCGTTAGAAAATGTACACCCTGAAAGAACGAAGCCGCCCTATAGCAGTCAAGCTAGCAAACGAACCAACGAACAAACAAGAGGATACGGTAAATTTCATATCGCAACACACACACAAAAAAAGTGCCATACAAGCAAGTTTTCGCCATTCACGTCTTGCACGAGCGTTATACAGCAGATGCGCACCGCTATGCAAGCGCCAAAGCACCCAGGACCCCTTCATACTCCGGGAACTCCCTGGTGTTATAGCAGCATGAACTACGCACGCATTCATCGCTCAGCGCGGAGGACGAGCTGCTGCACGGTTCAATTGAGGAAGTGGGAGCGCCCGAAGGAAAGCGAAGCCGCGAGAAGCGACGAAGCCGGCGAGTCATCATCAGCTAGCGCATCGTCCGCGAAGAGTATGCGTCCATAGTGAGACAAGGGGGGAGAGGGGGGGGGGCGCCGGCGCTTTCGGGGAACGCGCGTTGTAGGCAGCTATGCACCTCTCCCGCCCCTTGCTCATGCTGCCGCCACTTGGCACGAGCTCGTGGCTCGACTCGTAAACGAAATGTAGGCACTGCGCGGTGCTCCCGACCGGGTTGCAGAAATTAGGTGCCTTTTCTCATCTTCTAACCACTACCACCCACCACCACCAAAATAAATGCAGTGAAAGTAACTTGCATGCGTTACAAACACACGCGTCATGCATACATTCTTCACATTGCAACATGAAATATTGCAGTAATTATGCGTGGTACTAGCGCGCATTGCCAACGGGCGTCACGACATGTAATTATTATAATGATTTCGTGGTTTAAAGCTGGTCACCCACTGCAAAAGGTACACAATCTGCTGCGCCTATTCTATCAAGGACACGTAGTGAGAGCATAGCAAGTTCGAAAAGGTTTCATGCACTGAGTGTTTGAAGTATGCACTAGGAACAGGACATCGCTATCGCGTTGAAACCCTAAAGGCGACGCTTTAGGGTCTCCCAATTTTTACTAGAGTGCCTAAGCATGGGGTAAAGCAAAAGTGACAACAAAATT
Source organism: Rhipicephalus microplus (assembly GCF_043290135.1). Taxonomy (NCBI): domain Eukaryota; kingdom Metazoa; phylum Arthropoda; class Arachnida; order Ixodida; family Ixodidae; genus Rhipicephalus; species Rhipicephalus microplus. The sequence continues at coordinate 114,072,983 of NC_134703.1, read as the reverse complement.
TTAGTCTGTGGCTTTTATGCTTCAATAAGTAGCACACTGTCTAATGATACCAAAGCATAATCGTAAATGCCCCGTAACTAATGGTAACGTCATTGATTGCTATCAATTTTGTACTTCTTCAACATGCCTCAAAACTATCTTTTAATATTATGAGAAACTAGTGCCGCGCTCGGGTGAAGACCACAAGTATAAGACCATAAGACCACAAGTACCCAAGTTTGGCACCGGGGATCGGCGTCAGGAGATGGCGTAGGGCCAGCCCAGTAGGCCAGAGCTGCGCTGTCGTCGGAGATCGCGAGGGCACAACCGCTCGGCACGGAATCCAGCGCAGCTCTGGCCTACTGGGCTGGCCCTACGCCATCTCCTGACGCCGATCCCCGACGACAGCGTAGCTCTGGCCGACTGGACTCGCACTACGCCATCTCCTGTCGCCGACAAGAGATCTCGCCAGTGGTGCCCCGTCCTCAGACTCCTGCGACCGTCTCCATCTTTCCTATCTTCTCCTCACTACCGTCGTTCGCTGTCCCTGCGTTTCACTCTCTCCTTCCTCTCTCCATCTCTCTACCTTTTAATCCTATCCCCTCGCGAGCTACTGTTGAGGTGTCCTCCCCTTGAGAGACAATTACGCGGCACACTTTTTTCTTCTTTTCATTAAAAATCACTCCCCCCCCCCCCCCCCCCCTTCAAGTTTCGAGGACGTTCATAGCACTAGTGTGTCATGTAACGACGTGTAGGTAGGTTCTACTGGTGAAACGTCAGCGATTTACCCATTGAGTAACATAGTATACCTGCCTGCAAAGCTGATTTAGAAAAAGTGGTTAACAATTTTGAGTACTTAGTACTCTACTATGGGAGAGCAAAGAGCTGCCCCGTGGACCTTACAAGCAAAGGTGTTTCGAAAAGGGGGGTAACGATTTAATGTGCTACGTGTGTTACGATGGGAAAACATATTTAGAATCAACGACTTATTGAGTGATCTACAAGCAGTGCAAGGTTGATGTTTTTTGGTATTTGTTATACGGCGACGCCCAAAACAATGTTGGTTACGAGCGTCAGTCTACAACAGTTTTCCGCTTTATTGATGGCTCAGATTTCTAAAAATGTGACAGCGCAATGCTCTTTCATAGTGAACAAATGTGTTTTAGTTGAATATAATAAAAGGTTTTGACCTTCAGGGCTTTTAAAATATCTGCAGTATATTTTTGTTCTCGTTGCTAGGTACGGATGAATTCTTCACGGCTCTTCTGAAAGTTATGCGCGAAGCGAGCATGACCACATTGTTACGGTGACAAATGATCATCATGTGTGACGTGACGTCACCATAATACATCACCATGACGACACGCATTGGCAAAATGTGATGACGTCATATACTGTGGTGCTACCAATTATCGCTTGATCAAAGGTGGTCTGATTACAGAGGCAATGCAAATGGTGCAGAAAGCTTTCAACATCGACCATGGAGGCAATCCAAAGTCACGTTAGGTGCAGGGATATCTTGTAAACGGGTGGGGCAGGAGAAGGGCATCGAGTGGTTAGAAAAGGGGGGTGCACGTGGCCTTCGCCTTGAGGTTGTCTTAGGCAAATTCATAAGGAACCCTGTGAATTTTCACTACTGTGGGACGCGCTGCTTTGATTAAATAACGAGCACTTTCTTCCTACCGCATTTACCGTATACGACCCACCACACGTACTTTGGAGCTGATAATTGCTTTTCCTGTAGCGCGAGCCTCTTAATGACGGCTCATGCACATTTGTCGACAGAGGAAAGGAACAATCCACCATTGATCTAGTCATATCAACGCAAGATGTGCGTCTTGCCTGGTCAAGTGAGGCTGACCCACGGGGTTCAGATCATATGCCCATTCGGCTGGTTCCAGAGAATCCTCCTAGAAGCCAGAGGCTGCCTACACAGTGACAAATTGGGACAAGTTCTGTCAGCTGATTGCGGGGGTGCCATCACACGATAACCTGTTCAAACTAGTGAGTGAATGTCTGCAGCAAGCTACAGTACGACGGCTGCGAAGCATAGACAAGGCAAACCCTGACATAAAGCTCTTGAGACTACGTGCTTGTCGACGACGTGCTTACAGGAGGGCAGAGCGTTCCAAAAGAAGCTCTGATTGGACACTTTATAACCGCTTAGATGCAGCCATTAGGCGGCACACAAAAGAACTTCGAAGAAGCTGGGCCGCATTGTGTAGCTCGTTGCATAAGGCGAGTGGTTTTGGGAGTGTATGGCGCATATTAAAGGCTTTCTGAACACCCGAGGTCTGCAAGAACCCAACTACAGCATTGTGCATCACGACTGGACGGTCTCCGGAAATTCTTGCGGAAGATTTTGCCAATATTTTCACCTAGTCCTAGGTCAAAAGACAACGCAAGTCATCGTTTCGTAAACAATTTTATATGGACCTCCATGGAAGAAGGATGAGGCAGAATTTACCCTGACCGAGCTGTGTCATGCACTTAGCCTCTGTTACCATCGCACCACCCCAGTCGAAGATGGTGTTACGTACAAAGACTTGCGAAACATTGATGTGATCTTTCATCAAAGTATCCTGGACGAATACAACAAAGTGTGGCAAACGAGTCAGATTCCTGCTGAATGGAAGTCTTCTGTGGTGAAGCCAATTTCAAAGCCTGGTCGCCCTGCACACCTGTAGTCATACCGGCTAATATCACTAACTTCTAATGTTATGAAGCTGATGAAACGTATGGTGCTGTTTCGCCTGGACCCCAGATTACAGGAGCTCACTTTCTTCCCTGATGTCATGAGCGTATTTCGTCGCCACCGTTCAGCCCTCGACAGCATAGCAGATCTTGTATCAGCGCTTGAATCTACTCGAGCAAACAGACATTCAGCGTATGTTCTATTTCTTGACATAGAGCAAGCGCTTGACTCGGTGCCACATAAGGCGATTATTTGTGCACTGATGAATGTAGGAATTTCAGGTCGTCTATTACACTTTCTCCGTGATTTTCCATCTGAGCGAAGAATGAAAGTGCGCATTGGAGAAGTACAGAGTCAACCTCGCGCTGTTAAATGTGGCGTCCCGCAAGGCAGCGTCTTCTCACCGCTTCTCTTTAACAGCGTACTTGCTGGACTTCCAGGCCGATTACCGCAAGAATGTGACTTTCCTATAGGCATAGCTTTTTAGGCTGATGGCATCGCACTGTGGGTCAGTGGTCCGTCACACCGTAGCACGTCTTCGTGGTATGTTGCAGTGAGCTCTGAATGCAACTTCAGAATACTTGGTGGAAGTTGGCCTGCAGGTTCTCCCTGCATGCGAAGTCAGCTGCCATCGCGTATCATCCAAGGCAACGCACTCGTCGAAGCCTTAGCAGGATTTACCTCGGAGACACACCGATACAGTGGGTACACCAACATCGCTACCTGGGTGTAATCATCGATGATCGCCTTTTTTGGCGCCCTGCTGTTAAAACTGTGAGGCTAAAAGCGCTGTCCCTGTTCAAGTATGTAGCCGCCTTGACTGCTAGGGATGAGGGCATTGATCAGAAGACGGCACTACAGGTTTACCAATCAGCTGTATTCTCTTGCGTGATGTATGCTTTGCCAGTCTTTAATGTGCCGCCTGCTTTAATGGCTCAGCTGGAACGGGATCATCGTGTTGCCCTCCGAGTACTGTTTGGCTTAATTCGTGAAGCACAATCCATCCCACTACTGACTGAAGCACACCGGTTGCCGCTAAGGCTGCAAGCTGACCAGAGAGCGCTACATCATATTGAGCGTCTGAACCAAGCCCCACATGGCAAGACACTCCTTAACAAGCTGTTACAGCGCCCACTTTCTCGGATGGGTAAAATGGCGGCTTTGTTCAATGTTATTACTGGCAATTCCGGCGAAGCTATTCAGTTGCCAGAGAGAGTAAAACTTTATTGAAGGGGAAAGGGAGAGGGGCGTTTTAGAGCCTTTATGGTTGGGGCCCTACGTCCAGGGCTCCACTGGCCTTAGCCGCCCGCCGGACTTGATCCAGTAGTGCGAGCTGCACTCCTGGGTCCGAGCTAGCGAGGTGTGCCTCCCACTGCTCCATACTAGGTGTTAAAGGTTCGCCGAGAAAATTGGTTATGTCGCTTGGTTTACGATCGCACCCCCACGATATGTGGTAGAGAGTCGGTCTTCCGCCGCACCACGGACATACAGCCGGGTAAAGAGTTGGATGTATCGCGTGTAACTTCAGTAGGTGCGGAAATACATCCGTTTGAATTTTTCTAAGGTCAGTGGCCTCTTCCCCATTAAGGGATCTGTGAGGTGTTCCACATTTTTGACGCGTGAAGCGCTGGTGAGCTAGAATCTCCCTAGGTAAAATTGGCATGGTCAATGAAAGAGATGGATTCTCCGCTCGGTTACAAAACGCACGAGCTAGAGCGTCCGCCCTTTCATTGCCTTCGAGACCTGCGTGTCCCGGGCACCAGATCAAGCGATGGTGGTGAGTGAGTTTGGATCCTAGCAGCCTCAGCCCCATTGCTGGAAGGCGGCCCCTTAAAAAGAGCCGGCAGGCTTCCTGGGAGTCGGATAAAATAACTGATGGCTCCCCTCTACGCTCCTGAAACCTTAAGGCTAAGGCTATGGCCATCGTCTCCGCCTTTGTAGCCGAGGTCGTGCGTACGGAGGCACTCGTTAGCAGCGTCATGTTGTTATCGACAACAGTAATTATGTGTCTCTGCCAATCGAAACTGGCCGCATCGACGTACGCGACATTGGAAGCTGAGCCGAATTGCTTTCGAAGCCAGTTTACCCTCGCAGTACGTCGCTCAGCGTGAAAGTCGTGATGCATATTTTTGGGCACCGGTGCGATTGAGATTCGCCTGCGAACCTCTTGGGCTACGTCGACCAGCTCCTCATCAATGTGCTGTGGGTGGGGCGAAATTCCTATTCTAGTGAGTATCGCCCTGCCTGCTGAAGTTTCACTTAGACGATTCCTCTGAGACATGAGGACTGCGGCACTGAGCTCAGCATAAGTGTTATGTATACCGAGAGCTAGGAGCCGCTCGGTCGGTGTGCTGGTGGGTAGACCAAGTGCTGCCTTAAAAGCGCTTCTAATGAGCACATCCACCTGGCTCTCCTCACTTCTGTCGAGTGAGTGGTACGGTAGGCCATACGTCACTCTGCTCAAAACTAAGGCCTGGACAAGCCGGAGAGTATCCTTTTCTTTCATGCCTTTTTTATGATAAGTGATGCGACGGATCATTCTAGCTATCTGTTTAACCGTAGTCTTTAAGGTGGTTATCGTGTGACTGGCTTTGCCATTGCTTTGGACCCAGAAGCCAAGTATACGGGCCTGAGTAACCTCGGCTATGGCATGGCCGTCTACCTGTAAGTTTATGTCACCGTTACTTTTGTAATACTTACTGTGTATTCTTATGAGTTCAGATTTTTCAGGCGCACAGCTCAGCCCACTATTTCTTGCGAACTCTGCCACAGCTGTCGCAGCAGCCTGGAGGGTCTGCTCTTTCAGCGCCAGTGAACCCTTCGTAGCCCAGAGTGTGATGTCGTCCGCATACAATGTATATCCAAGGTGCGGGATTGCTTCGAGCTCGTGAGCAAGTCTGCGCATAGCTATGTTAAAGAGCAAGGGGGAGATGACTGCCCCTTGCGGTGTGCCTTTATTTGGCATCGAGAACGGCACCGACCTCGTGTCGCCTATCCCAATAGTTGCCGTCCGCCCAGAGAGGAAGGATTTAATGTAGTTAAATGTACGCTTTCCGCAGCCGATTGTGTTGAGTTCAGAGAGAATGGCCTCGTGCGAAACATTATCAAAGGCCCCTTTGAGGTCGAGGGCCAAGACCAAATGTTCGCCTCCCCTGGGTACGCAACTCATAACCTCTTCTTTTAAAAGGAGGAAGGCATCCTGGGTTGAGAGTCCGGAGCGAAAACCAATCATGGTAGCGGGAAACAGATTTTCTTTTTCAATGTAATTTTGAAGCCGTGTCTGTACTACTCGCTCGTAGAGCTTGCCCATGCACGAAGTAAGCGAAATGGGCCGCAGGGCTCCGAGCGATGGTGCTTTACCGGGCTTTGGTATAGTTATTATTTTGGCTTCCTTCCACTCCGGAGGAACGTGACCTTGGGACCAGCAGTGGTCGTTAAGAAATTGCGTTATCTGCTCAAGAACCTCAGTGCTGAGGTTTCTTATCATAGCGTTTGTTATACCATCCGACCCCGGCGCAGAGTTCCGATTGGCTGCCTGGGCTGCCGCGAAAACCTCTTCTTTCGTGATTGCGGCGTCTAATGTGGCATTCTCGCTGCCGATGTACTCTAATGTACATGGCGGAACCACATCAGTACCGATATAACGGTCTTTAAGCGCCTGGATCAACTCTCCGTCGGTGCCGGGGTAGCTGTGTACTATTCTTTGAAGAATGCGGTTCATGGAGGACTTAGATTTGTCCGGCTCCAGCATGGACCTCAGTATCGCCCACGTCTGGCTAGTCCCTAGTGTACCGCGGAGAGAACCGCAAAACTGCACCCAACCATCGGTGGCAAGTTTCGTTGCGTATTCATTCGCTTCCTCCGACAGAGCAGCGATTCGCCTGTAGAGGCAGCGGTTGAGGCGTTGTTTTTTCCATCTCTTGATCAGGCGTCGCCTACTATCCCACATGTGCAATAGGTGCCGGTCTATCGCAGGCGCCTCAACTGTGCGCGCTATTTTCTTAGAGGTGGCATCATGCGTTTCTCGAATGAAAGCAACCCACCCACTGACATCACAGGGCGTTTGCTCCGGCAGAGGGCGCTTTCGAAAGGTCACCCAGTCTGTCATCACAACGTCCCCAGCGACACGACGAACTTTTGGTGATGCTATAGAGGTGCTAAGAATATAATGGTCACTACCAAGGTTTTCATCGAGGTTTGACCACGTGGCATTTTTAATGTTGAAGGTGAAGGTCAAATCAGGGTACGTGTCCCTGCTAATGCTATTACCAAGCCTGGTGGGTGCTGTTGGCAGAGTGATAAGGGTAAAACCTAATTTAGACGTGGTGTTCTCTAATAACACTCCCTTGGGTGAATCCCGGACGTAGCCCCAAGCGGTGCTCGGAGCATTAAAGTCGCCCACCACCACTAATTGATCTCTGGTGCCAACGGCTCGAACTGCCTCGTTTAGGAGTGGGCCGAAGTCGTCATTCCGGTTTTTGGGAGGACTGTATATGTTTAAAATTTTCGTTCGTACTTTTCCTCGTTTTTGTGGGAAGACATCGATAATTTGGTGATTAATGTCAGTCTGATCGTAATGGTCTAGCGCAACTGTCATGAAGTTACTCACCAGCGCTGCAACGCGGGGGTATTTTGGATCGTATAATGTGTAATATCCCTGCAATTTGACGGGACGGTTCCCAACTTCTTGCAGGCATATTACATCAGGTGGGATTAGTGCCGAATGGATGTAATTCTGCAATGCCGCCGCTCGTTTGTGGAACGTGCGACAATTCCACTGCCAGATTTCTAGGTGGTCGGAGTTTTGCGTGGAATTAGTTCGCGCCATGGTGACTACTGCCTTTATTGGGGGGTGTCTGCTTTCTCCGTGATTCGACGGTCCTTCGGTAGTGGACTGCTCGCGGAGGTAACACTGACCCGCTTGTTGATGGCACGCTGAATGCCTACAACTGAGTCATTAACGTATCGTCTTTGTTGTTCCGTTTCTGCTGCAAACTCTTTCCTGTACTCCGAAAACATTTGATGCATTTGCTGCATCATCTGCTCTCGGAGTTCAGACGCTGCTCGTTGCTGTTGTGATTGGAGTTCTCGCATTAAGTTTCGCAAGCTCTGCAACTGTTCCCCCATCTGTAACTGGCTAACGTGGGCCTCCTCGCTAAACCTCTGAGGTATGTCTACTTTCGCCGTTCCTCCCTCCAAAGAGTGGGCTACGGTTGCCCTGGAGATAGCATGAGTGGCGTTGTTGTTCGCCTCTAAGGCGTTAAGCCTGGCTTCAAGTTTGGTTTCTAACGATGATATGATTTTGTGGAACTCCCGGCGTTCCTCCTTAATCTGGCATCGAAGTTTCTCGTTTTCTAAAGCAAGCTGCTTATTCTCGGCAACCATTTTCTGATATTCGGGATTCTCAGTTAAGGGAGCAGATGGAGACACAATCCTCGTCCAGCTCACCGTGTTTGCTGGCTGGCAGGCGGCTGCCTCCGTCCCCTCTTTGGGCGGCGTCAAGATTTGTACCAGCGCTTTCTTCTTCTGCTGCTGATGCTGCTGCTGTTGCTGCTGCTGCTGTTGCTGTTGCTGTTGCTGCTGTTGCTGCTGCTGCTGCTGTTGTTGTTGCTGCTGCTGTTGCTGCTGTTGGTGCTGCTGCTGATGCGGCTGTTTGTTGAGTCGTTTTCTGGACGCAGACTGGGCTCGACCCTTTGAGGAAGCCCGTGACTTGGATCTTGAACGTGAGCGTGATTCCACTGACGAGTCCCGCTCGGAGCTGAACCAGCGTGGATGGTGCCTCCGTTTTGGCTGATCCACTCGGGACCTCCTAGGCGGAACGTGTTTAAGCTTCTTCTTGCACATTTTGTCACCTGTCATATGGTCCTCACCACATATCACGCACTTAGGGGTACACGCGTGTCCTTGTGCGGGTTCACGTGTTCCACACGTGGAGCATACATTGGCGTCGGGCGTTGGGCACACGTCAGTTCGATGCCCTGTGGAGTGGCATACCTTGCAAGCCTGCCTCGTAGGCTTGTGGGGATAACAGATGGCTTCCGCTCCCATGAAATAGACGCACCTAGGCAGTGTGCTGCCCGTGAAGGTAATGATGGCGGTCTTCGTAGATCCGAGCATGCGTGCCCGCTCAATCTTGACCCCCTGTGTTCTCACACGGAGATTCGCCATGAGTTCTGCTTGAGAAGTCCCCGACGGAATACCATGGACTATGCCTCGTAGGACGTCCTCAGGATCCGCCACATACGAGTTGAATGAGTGCACTCGTCCCCTGATATTCAGATGCGTGATCTCTCGCAGCTCTTTGGCTACATGCTCGTGGGGCGTCGATACGATGATAATATTCGAGCCCGGGTGGACGCGCAGCATGAAGCTACCACCGTCGAAGTGTCGGTGGCAAGCGTCTATTACAGCGGTGGAAAGTTCATAGCCGAGTATGTCTTTTACGGCGAGGCCTTTGTGAGGCCTAAGGATGATCTTTATGTCGTCCTTTGGCAGGGGCGGGAGCGGACGGCGACTTCTCGTACGACGTCGGCGCTTCACCTGACTTCCCTGCTTCGGTGGGCTGCTTGACGAGGCGTTGCACTCCACAGCTTCTGACGCGTTTTTCTGGTTTTTCTTCTGGTTCTTCTTTTGCCGGCGTGTCAAAACCGTGTGCCAGCCATCCTCCGTCCATGCGGCACCATCGTGGCGTTCCCCTGCAGACACATTGTCGACTTCTTCGGACGAACCCTGCGGTGACCAGGTCTGAACGTCCATTTGAGTGGTTTCTGTAGCAGACTCCTCATCTGTGTGAACCAGTGGCTGCTCCTGAGGAGACCTCGGTGTTTCCTGAAGAGCGTCCATCCGCCGACGCTTGAGACGCGGCCACGACGCAGAAGCCGCTATGCGGCGGTGCGTCTGGCCGGGCGCGACGGTCGCTGCCTCGAAGTTTTCAGCTTGCAGAAAACCGAAAAACAGCCACTCACCGCTGAAATTCGACGTTCACTGTTCGCTGTACTTTCACGAATCCGATGCACTTCAAACAACCAGAAATCGCCGAAAAACCATAGAAAATCTGCGGAGCCGATGCGACGCGCGTCCGCACACCGTGGCCCCCTAGCGGCCGATCACCTATTCAGTTGCCAACATCGACAGAGCACAGGTCATGTGCATTCCGTACCCATCTGTCAATTCCAGGAATACGCAAAAAGTGTGACCAACCTGTTTCAGAACCATACCAATTAGCCCATTCTAACTTATTTGAAAACTTCGAAGACTATGCAAAAGTATTTACGGATGCTTCTGTACGCAGCGATGGCCTGAGCGCTTCTGCAGCTTTCTTTTGCCCTTCAACCGATATCAGGTGGTTGTTTAAAATACCGCACCCCTGATCGTCAGTGACGACCGAGCTAGCAGCGATTGATGTCGCCCTTAAGTACGTACAAGAAGGGTTACCAGCATCGAAGGTTGTCATCCTCACTGACTCTCGTGGTGCGCTTAGCAGACTCCCCAGCAAGGAGACCGACAGCCCTACTCTGAGCAGCATCATGAAATCCATTAGCAATATTCGGTCACGTGGGGTATGCCCAGCTGCACAGTGGGTACCTTCGCACGTGGGTATTGCGGGCAATGAAGAAGCGGATCACCTTGCCTCGTCATGCAACCATGATGACTGTGACGGTCCGGGAATTCTATGTACGACGGACAACGCTCGTCGGCTTACACGCCAACACCTCTTAAAGTAGCACCCAGACCAGCATGTAGCAAATGGATCCTTTTCTCCCCGTGTTCGTGGCCATGGCTTGCCTCGTAGTTCCCGAGCGCTGTTGTACAAACTAAGAGTGGACTCTGTGCTGGTGCGTGAACGATTACACCGTCAAGAGCATGTGAACAGCCCGCTGTGCGCAGCTTGTGGCTCCTGCGAAACACGTGAGCATCTCGTAGTGCACTGTCTCACATTTGCTGCGCAGCGGTCTTTGCTGATTAATAAATATAAATTCCTAGGGTTGAAGTGCGCGACTCTAGACGACTACCTCTTTCCGAGCGGTAGTGCTTACCGACGCGATTAGGCCCACCGAGCTCTCCTTACATTTATGAACCAAACGGACCTGGCCACCCGTTTTTATACTATCTCTCTTTTAGGGGCGAAGCTTCTTATAGCGGCACCTGTTTGTCCCTCGTAGCCGTTGTAATAGTGTGTAACAAGTATAACATTTTGACCTCCAAAGTAGTGCCGGTGAAAGATTTCTTCTGTGCATTGTTGAACAATGAAAAATAGTGCTCAATTTATGCCAATGGATGCTAATGGGGAATGAGAGACATGAGCATTCGGCTTTTAGTTAACGCGCACGCTGCAATCCCCATTAGCAGTCATTGGCATGTACATTGAGCCCTATCTGACAAGAAAGGGTTGCTAAGTTATACTCGCTGGTTGAACCTCCTTAGTTTTAGAAAGGTTTAGCGAGCGTTTAGCCGCAGTGCCATGAATACAATGAACTAGTATATACCATGAACTCGAGGTGGTTAAAGGGCCACTCACCAGGTTTGACAGTTTTGAGCTGACAAGCGCAATGCGTAGACGAGACGTTCATGATCAGTCAGTCAGTCAGTCAGTCAGTCAGTCAGTCAGTCAGTCAGTCAGTCAGTCAGTCAGTCAGTCAGTCAGTCAGTCAGTCAGTCAGTCAGTCAGTCAGTCAGTCAAAGAACTTTATTTGGTCCTGAGAAGACGAGAATGCCCCCGTCAGGGAGACGTTCATGATGACGTCTGCCAAAATTTGCAACGCTACGCGCCGCGGAAATGGGTCAAATTTCAAGATGAACGCTGCTCCCCCTCCCCTCTGCCAGCGCACGCCTAGAGAATGAGGGCATGACGTGGGCGTATGAATGGCTTTACGTACACGGCAATTCAATGACGTTGGTCCTCTACGTAGACGACTCTGCTCTGACGTTGTCAAGAGTATACCACGTGAAGTGGAAAAAATCATTTAACACAACACGCGTAGTTTAGGTATTTGTGGCTTTAAGAGATCAATAAAACTTGAAATAAATAATGAGACGCAATGAAAAATTGTGCGCGTTTTTCTTTAATTTTTTCACGTGAAATGCTATGAGATGCGGGACTAATGTGCCAGTGTTTCGCATGCGTTTGTGTCCCCGCGGTCAGCGCATTGAGCAGACGACCGCCGTGGAACGCATGCTCGCGTGCTCGGGGGTGGGACTTGTTTGGGCACGTCATGTGCACGTCACCTCTTGGTCGGATGCCGGAGAGGGTGGGGAAGAGGTTTGGCTTGCGAAGGCTACGCGGAGGAGCGTCAAGGGTTTCGAGCTCGCCTCCTCTCATCTTCGTTTCGCGCCGCTTCAAAAAACCTGTTTTCTCCGCTCGTGATGAACCGATTCAAAAAATTTTTGTGGCAAAACGTTCTTCATCGGACACCCAACCACTTCCACTGTCTAACTGAAATTCGGTATGGGGCCTGGTAAGTGGCCCTTTAAAGGTGGGAAGTAGATACGAAGCGCAAGCCGTAAGAAAGTAAAAGTCGAATTCTCCTGTCTTTCAATTCCCATTAGCAGCCATTGGTATGTACATTGAGCACTATCTGACAAGAAAGGGTTGCTACGTTATACTCGCTGGGTACAAACTCCTTAGTTTTAGAAAGGTTCAGCGAGCGTTGAGCCGCAGTGGTATGAATACAATGAACTAGTATATACCATGAACTCGAGGTGGTTAAAGGTGGGAAGTAGATACGAAGCGCAAGCCGTAAGAAAGTGTTCGTGTGCCACCTTTCGCTTAGTCCTTGGAATGTCCGATGGATGGCGGTGCTTCTATATGGGGAATATATGTCGAAAAGATGCGAGATGGTGGTACTTGGTGTGTTAAGTAGATGGAAGAACGGACACACAGACAGATGCATGGAGGGACGCATGAACGGACGCAGGGGCGGATGCATGGACGAACGCAGAGACGGACGCACGAACGGACGCACGCACGGACGGGCGGATGGACGCATGGACGGTCACACAGACGGACGCATGGACGGACGGAAGCAAGAACGAATAGACGGATGAATGCTTCGCCCCATTCTCCGTCATTCACTCTGTAGATATGCTGCCAATCTTTTTTACTTATATTCGTCGAAGTCTTCGTCAATTTTTTCTCTTTTCCTCGTCTTCTTTTCTCTTTCTCCCCTCTAATCTTTGTTTCCTCTGTTTCTTCCCTCCTCCCGAAAGAGTGAGCAGGCGTTGTGCCCCTCCAGGTGGCAGTTGCCAGCTTGCTCTCTCCCTCTTTCCTCTGTGTCCTTGTGTATCTGTGTATGCTAATCAAAGAATAATAATAAGACAACCTGGACTATCATCATAATCATCATCATCAATCTGACCACGCCCACAGCAGGGCAAAGGCCTCTCTTTCCCATGATCCGCAAATCAACCCGGTCTTGTACTTTCCGTTGCCACGTTATACCTGCAAACATTTTAATTTCATCGGTCCCCCTAACTTTCTGTCTCCCTTTCGTGCGTTTGCCGTCTCTGGGAATCCAGTCAGTAACCCTAATGACCAGCTGTTATCCTGCCTACGTGCTACGTGTCCGGCCCATGTCCATTTTTAAATGCGAAGCATTTCCTAGCGAACTATGGAATTCGAGGGCGTTAAATGGGATGTAATTGGGCTCAGCGAAGTTAGCAGGACATGTCAGGCTTATACAGCGTTGAAGAATGGTCATGCGTTGTGCTACCGCGGATTAGTTGATAGAAAATAACTATAGAGGCGGGGTTTCTCATACATAAGAATATCGCTGGTAACATATAGAGGAATACTATAGCCTCAGTGAGAGGATGGCAAGAATCATTATTAAGTTCAACAAAGGGTACCAGATGAAGGTTGTCGAGGCCTACGCACCTACATCGAGCCTTGATGATCATTTGGCTGAACGCTCTATGAAGACGTAGAGTCAGCCATTAATAAAGTCACAGTATACTGTTCTGATGGGCGACTTTAATGCCAATGTTCGCAATAAAGAGACCGGAGACCATGTGGTGGGGGAATATGGCATATGTATATGTGACAAACAATCACATATGTATATGTGATTGTTTATTAAACTACTGTACATGACATGTTTCAGTCATAGACAATACTTCTCTCTTTTTAACATTTTTGTAGGTTTCACCTGCTGTACGTAAACATGCCCCCCCCCCCCCCAAATTCACATTGTAAGCACTCATTGTTAGTTTTCCCAGCATTCTAGTGAATGTTGATTATATTTTTGTGCAGCTCACTCGAAATAGCGGCAAGAAGCTCTTTTTACTATCATTTCTTTTTGTTTGAAGTTCATTATGAGTGCACGTTTGTTGTATCGATACTACTTTAAGACAGCTATGCTTATATCTTCGGGCTCTTATATCATGATTTTCTTTAATCCTTTAACCATTTTGGACGACTATGTACCAGTACACTTTTTTTATTGAGTGACACGTCACGAAATCACCCTAAATATAAGTACAAATGTTGCACGCACAGGCATATGTTGGAGAGTTGCAGATGTTTATATAACCAGTTGTTCGCACTAGCGCAACGATGCCAACCGGAACATGCGTATTAGCAACACCAGAAGCTGATATGAAGCGCTGATCCTCGCGAGGATGCTGGCCCTGGACACTATTACATCAATCAACTTCAGCGCATGGCAACTAACCAGAATTGACGTTAACCCGACGTGACGGCTGTGTCAAAGGAGTACATACGTAATGCTTATAAAACTGGGTAGGCAGCACTGCAACCACTATATTGACGTTTCACGAAGATTAGCATCTATTTGAAAACAAGTTCCGATACCTGGTGTAGCTCCGTGGTAAAATGCTTTATTGCCACGCAGAATGCTTGGGTTCGATTCCAGCTGGGACCCTGACATTTATTCTTCGCATTCGTCGGGTCGACGCTATACCGATGTCGGGCATTTTTAACGCTCGTGCGTTAAAATTGCCCATGTGTGTTCTTGTCGTTCCTGGGTAGATGCTATGTGTCGATCACCTGTGGCACATATATATGCGCTTACAAGCGGCACATACCCACTCATGGGTATGTGCCACTGTCTGGCGGGAAGTGTTGGACGACGTACGCGACGGGATTGTGACATTATTCATGTCTTGACCAGCGCATAATATTCGTCAAACCACCTTACCCTCCCATGCTAATTTTGGTTCACGCCTAGTTAAGGTGGTGACAACGAGAGCACCCAAAGGTGAGTGGACACATAGACAGACAGACAGACAGACAGACAGACAGACAAATTGACAAATAGATATGCTGAAAATCGCCGAAGTTCACCAAGAAATGCTTCGCATTAAAAATGAAATGGAATGAAATCCACAATGTCTGCCTCCGCCCATCTCTGTACGCAGGCGTTGATTAGCATGGAGAGAAAACCGCAGGGAATGGGACGAGCGTGGCTCGATCTACGTGGCACAGCCCGTACACCGACGAGGGAACAAAAAAAAGGCAAAATTCGAGTCATCCGCGGCGATGACAATAGAGATGTCTCCTCCGGTTGCCGCCGAGACGTCGCGCGCTCGCACGCCGGCCTATCTGAGACATCCGCTGCAGCGCCACCGCGTAGTCAAATCCGAAGCGTGCGATCCGCCGGAAATGGGTGGAAAAAAGAGAGCCCCCGCTGTGCTTATACGGGAGCCATTCGACCGAGAGCTCCGACGAGCGTGAGAGAACGGGCGCTGCCTTGCCTCGCGTTTCGAGCGTCTAACTTGGAAGCGATACGGCTGCTATGGTGGCTAGCGTACTGCCGCTACAGGGCTCACGTGTGATTATACAGCGATGATTGGCCCTCGTATTGGGGCGCTGTGTGGTGCAGTGGGGGCCCGCCGCAGCACTGTACACGCGAAACACAGCAGATGCAGGCCGCCGACATGTGAAGGCATGCCTTCATGTAGAACAGTCCCTAGATTCACTTTTGGAAATTATGTTTTTTTAGCATAACTTGCAAGGAGCAAGCCGGGGCGATAGCCTGCTTATCTCGCAAGGCTGGATCCGCCAGCAACCTCCAACATCGGCTCTCCTCCTCCCCGCTATTGGACCGGCTGCACCGAGAAGGGAAAGAGAGACAGACAATAGAATGTATGGATTGTGTTTCCGGGTTTTAGGCACGAAAAAAAAAAATGTGGTTATTAGAGACGCCACGGTATACCGGCAACTCCGGATTAATTTTGACTCTGCGGGGTTTCTTATACCGTGCGTTCGAATGTAAACTTTACATATTCACGCAAGCAAACAAGATAGAAGTCAAGGGAAAGGGGGTGGGTCCTGAAGGAGGCTTAGTAGTAGAAAACAACGGAGCCTCGGAGGTATAGTTGTAGGAAATGTCCCCGATCCCGGGAGCCTACGTTATGGCAAAAGGTTTCGTCATCGTGGAAGCAACAAATATACTTAACTAGGCGGAATTTTTTTGGACGGCTGCTCAGTCATCCCCTGAAGAAGAGACCGAACGGGCCTCGAAACATACGGTCACTTTTTTTATATTGAAAACTTAGTCTAAACGTGGTTGGAAAGTTTGTTTCTTCGTATATTTATGTATTGACACCTATAGCTTTAGTACTCGTCACTCCCTTACAGGTGGAGGAGGAGCAGGATGATGAGATCAAGTTGGCATGCACAGCAGGTTTTGAATGAAGTGTCAGCAGCAGAGAAAACGAGAATAAAACAAAAGGGCGAGGACAAAAATAAGCAGGTGCGCAACTTATGCAGGTGCACCATATACACACAAATAGCTGTGCATGTTCCTCGGAAGCACGATTTCTTATCGAAGTGTTGGCATGCAAACTTTGTTTACTACATGCGACCCCAGTGAATGAAGCAACCGTTGCCAAGGTCGCACTCGTGTATGCGTTCTTTGCTATCTTCGTTTAACGGAGAGTTTACATACAAATAGCACGCGCACGTAGAAGCGTAGTCAAAAATGCCTGCACATACAATCACTGCAAAACAAGCTTCGAAGGCTGGACAAGCTCGTCATAAGCCCCCGAAAAAAAGAAAAAGAAACAGATTGTCATAAGCGTGCGCCGAAGTTTTTGTATCAAGTTATGCCAATTCTTTGGGTTACAAAGCAATCAATGCGATGCTTCGATAGCTTTCCTAGCTTTTCCTAGCAAGCAAGGCAATGTCACCCCCCTCCCTCTTCTCCCCCAACTCATTTTAATTTTGTCTCTTGCCTGCTACTGCGTTACTCTTTTCTTTTGTCAAAACGCGTCCCCTGGAAACAGCGTACGAATTCGCACCATTTGTAATCTCTCTCCCCACCGCTCTTTCCAAAACGTGGCAGCTGTGTTACTTCGGAAACAAAAGTTACAACTCACCGCCTATTTCACCCGTTTCGTTTCATTATATTTTCGGCAACGTATTACGTCTAGATGCGACACGGAAACGGAATCGATGAAAAACCACTTTCCTGGGTAAAAAATGACACGATCTGTCATGTAGGCCAGCGCACCGTGCTCTCTAATTGGGAAACAGTCAAAGGCAAGGAAATAATAGAAATAAAGAAAGGGCAATTCATCATCACAATTTCGCAGTCTGGGCCTTCATTTCTTTCTTTCTACAAGAGCCTCTTCTACGGAAACAAAAAAAAAAAGAGCATACATTCCTTATGGATTCTCCTGGCCACGTAATACGGTCGTCACTGCGATTACCCTCCGCACGTGCTACGCGGCGTATGATCGTCAATTCAGTTTGTGCAATGAATTGCTGCGTGCTCTCTTTCGAGCGCCAAGGGGTCGATAAAACACGCTGTAGGTGCGACGCGTCTGATGGGGAGAATTTATATTTCTAGTGGGAAATAAGACGTGTTCATGGACGTGACAAGTAAATGAAATAGCGTTCGCGTGTGCTACTTTCGTAAGGCCCATGAACCTGCAGAAAGAAATAATGAATGAATAAAGGAAGAAAGAAAGAAAGCAAAAATAAAATAAAATAAACGTAAACCAGAAGGTAATCTGCGTAACATTCAGTGACCACGCGTCATACACGACGCACAGTTCTCCATTTACCGTACAGCAACTGTGGATAGCACAGGTCTAATTAAACTTTCTAAGCTTGTATACTGCAATTTTGACAGAAGGATATACGACTAGTGAGGAAAGGGATGACGTTTATGAGAACATATAAAAAAAACCGGTAGAGGCGCTCATTAGGCGTTTAAATAAACGTCGACGCATTTTAGTGCAAGTAGCAAAAATTTCTGTGGAGTTTTTTAAATGATTCGTCTTCAAGACGAACTTTTTAAAACCTCCTCGTTCGGGCAGTGGGGTTGCATCGCGACGTTTTCAAATTCGGTGCTGTTTTAGGGGCGAAGCTCCTTGTAGCAACACCCGTTCGTCCCTCGTAACCGTTGTAGTGTGTAACAAGTATAACACTTTGACCTCCAAGTTGGTGCCGGTGAAATATTTCTTCTGTGCGTTGTTATGAACAATAAAGAATAGTGCTCAATGTACATGTGAATGGCTGCTAATGGGGAATGAGAGACAGGAGCGTTCGGCTTTTAGCTAACGCGCACGCTGTGATCCCCATTTGCAGCCATTAGCATGTGCATTGAGCACTATCTGACAAGAAAGTACTGCTACGTTATACTCCCTGGGCGTAAGTAACCTCCTTGGGTTTAGAAAGGTTTAACGAGCGTTGGGCCGCAGTACCATGAATACAGTGAACTAGTAGTGATTTAACTATGAACTCGAAGTGATTAAAGGTGGGAAGTGGACCCGAAGCGCAAGCCGTAAGATAGTGTGCGTGTGCCACCTCTCGTTTATTCCTTGGAATGTCCACTGGATGGCGGTGCTTCTATATGGGGGATATATGATGAAAAGATGCGAGATGGTGGTACTTGGAGTGTTGAATAGATGGACGAATGGACACACAGACAGATGCATGGATGGACAAATGAATGGACGCAGGGACGGACGCACGAACAGATGCACGCACGGACGGGCGGATGGACGCATGGATGGTCACACAGATAGACGCACGGACGGGCGGAAGCAAGAACAAATGGACGGATGAATGCTTCGCCCCACTCTCCATCATTCACTCCGTGGATATGCTGCCAATTTTTTACGAAGTTCTCGCCTTTCGGCAACTTCCGTCCGATTTGTTGGGAGCTTTAACACAACCGCTGTCTGCTTATCTTCCTATATATACAGAGCCGTCCCGGGTGGGTTCATTAAGGTGGGAGGCTTAAATGTCTCATCAAACGTGACAATTAACCGTCAGCGCCGTAGCGGCGGGTGTCAAATAGAGTGACGCGTAAGATGATCACTTGATGACATCACCACGTGACGTCACATGTCTCTATCTTCAATTTCGGACGTCTCCACTAACGTCATCTCATAACATCGTCCCTCGTTGAAAGGGTGCTCATCACGGAGGGAGGATCCATGCATCAAATGAATTAAAACAGAAAGAGAAAGCAAATGGCCTTCGCGTTTGAGGGACACGGTTCTTTCGAACGCAGCCATGGTCGTCCCAAGTATTGCCACTGAAATTGACCATTTGCGGAAAAGTGAGCACCCCCTGTCGTGTAAACAGGAAAGCTTCGCTTTTGGTTGGAAAACAAAACGCTTGTTTTGTTGCTTTAGGACCAAGAACGCATGCCCGTTACTGAAACAAGAAGGTAGAGGAGAAAAAAATTCTGTTGACGTTTGTATACACGGTGTAAAACAAGAATTTCTCGCGTTTCAGCCTGAGAAATAACCAAGTGAGGTGATACCTGCACTCCGCTACCTCGACGGTTCGCCAGGCTCATTACGCCTGCTCTTTTAAGAAGAACATTATGTTATACACTTTAGTTGAACCTTGAAATGTCTGTCGATTAACTATAGGTTCAGTGAGGACGGCTTGTGCACCGTCTGTGAGGTACGGTGTTTGCGTGAAAACGGCAGCGTTCGTCGTTACTACGGGTCATATTGATGGAACGCCAGGCTGATGTTTTCCAACCAAAACCAAAACGCCCTTACAGGAACGCTACCTGTGCGGTTACTGCACATGCGCAGTGGTTTTCCCGCAAATGGTCAATTCGGGGCGATGTTCATGTTCTACTAACGTCGTGTTCTCGTTCATGTGCGGCGCCTGGAGCATATAACTGATTGTAAGCTGCGGTCGTGTGAAACATGCGCGTCCACCGCTATATCTCTGACGCAGAACTCGGCCTTAGCGACGATGGTCAAGCGTGCTGAACGTTAGACCACCGAGTTTATTGCAGATTGGCGAGGAAAAGGCGAAGTTATGTATGTGAAATTGAAGAAGAGAGATAAAAGAACGCGGAATATGTATATTCTACTTCGAACTGGAATGCACGCGAGCTTTACTCGCACACGTAAACGGAAGAGACCACAGACTGGGGAGAAACGAGAACGTTTAGATGCCGTTGCATGGCGACGCAGGTGCCCGACACCCATGACCGGAAAAAAGCAAAGCCGCAAACCTATATGGACATACCCGCTCGCAAACTGTGGTGACGTCTACTGCAGAGTCCTTTGCTTTTATAGCAGAGCCGCACGACTGCCCGAACGGGCACGAAGGCCTACAGAGCACTTTCTCTGCTGAATGCGAGACGAGAAATATTGCGGTGGCCGAAAGACTGTCACCGTTGAGGTCATAAATTAGTCGACGTGTCCGCACGAAAAATTCAAATCGTTCTTTAGAGGTGTTTATCCTTAGATACGAGTGCAAATATTGCTAGGAACTATATTATAGACTGCCCTAAATACACACGCTGATCCAATGCAGTTCAACGCGAAAATATTTTTGAGTTGACGAGGTTTTGTGAGGCGTCATAGCGGATGGCATGAGCTCCGAGGCCATGGTCACTTGAGTAAGATGTAAACTGGTTGCGTTATGACAAGATGAAAGCGACGAGTGGTACTTAAAGATAACAGAAAGTTGATGAGCACTGTACGCAAAATGAAATACGTCTCAATTTATGTGTATTTGGTAAATATCACATATCACGCCACAGACATATTGAGCAATCGACCTCGAACACAAATATGTGCTGATGGTCACGGGCACTTCAAAAAAAAAACAAAAAAACGTGTAAGGTCTACAAATCCCACATAATATATCCTGAATCAGCTTTTTGTTTTGTTTTGTTTTGACAAAGGAAAATTGAAGCATTCTAACACCACAGTGCAGATGGACGTCTTGCGGTACAGGGCATCGCAAAGTCTCGGCCCTCGATCATTCCGACTGGCTCAATCGTGTACGTCATATGCTGCTGCTAATGTGAAGGTGCTGCATCGCTGGCCCGAGACAGCATCGTTAGGAATTGCGAAAAAGGCGCAAGTCTCGAGCCATCATGATGTCTTGCTACAACGTGGCCATCTTTTGTGTCATATGACATTATGAGGCAACGAAAGTGAAATGTGGTCCATGGAAATCAGTCTATTGCACTAAATTATTTAAAGAGCTCTGTGGCATGTCGATGTATCTTTTCGGTAGTTTGGGAATTCTGCATTATCGTTTAAAATTGAACCGTACAAAACACCGAGATAGTAACTTTTTCCAAATGTGGCCGCTCATCCTCAAAGCAACGGTTGAAGGGCGTCAAAACCAATTGAGGACAGCGAGGTCACACTGAGTTCAGACTTTCATTCAGAGGAAAAGACAACGACTAAGCGGATGGAAAATTTCTTCGTGCACAGTGCGCTTCAACTTAGTTCGAAGCAGCTCGCATATTTGCTGCGGTGTGTGAGTGTGTAAGTAATTATGATTGCTCTGAGGATGCTCCAAGTTCCTAATGAAAGTAACTCCGTACGTAGCTATATGCTCGTGCTCACAGGGTCAGCATCCGTGGATAGGGCATCACAATGTGTGCCGGAACGAAAGTTCTTACACTCGTTTCTTCGATTAAAACGAACACAAAAATAAACAGACAGGCAAACAAGCAAACAAACAAACGAGCGAATAAACAAATGAACTAACGAACAAACAAATAAGGAAACAAACAAACGAATACTTACGAACAAGCGTGCCCACATGTATACAACCTCGACCACCCGTCCATAATTCTCGATAACACCGGATTTCTCGAAAGTCCGTCTCACCAGAGTCCCTCGTCTGCGTACAGCGTGCTAAACAAACTAAAGTACTTCCGTCACAATTACCACGCATTCACAAACAATGAGAGGCAGCGCATATTTTTCATGAAGTCTCCAGACTAAAAGAAAAAAAAAGAAAACGGAACGGCTCCTCGTGGGAGCCATTGTCCTGCTGTCCTGGCCAGTCGTTTCGTGATCGACGCCTCCTTAGCGAAGACGCCTACCAGGAACCGAACGAAAGGCGGCGCGGTCGTCTGGTCGAGTCACATTTTATTCCCTTTCTTCTTGGCTCGGCTCAAAGCCAAACTTGGATGCTCGGTTTTACGGCCCAGTGACGCATGGGGGAAAGGGGTGATGCGAGGGTGTGTGTGTTTCTATGTGTGTGTATGTGTGCGCGTGTCTTTGTGAGTGAGAGAGAGAGAGAGATGATGGAGACACGCTGGCTGCCCGAGGCTGACAGCTACGGACAATCGGGGTCTGAAGATCCATTCGTTTCGCGCGTCATGCTTTCAATATTAGGACGCCAAATGTGACTCATTCCAAGCATGCACACAGTGACAAGAGAACCGGCACCGGCTCAATGCCTATGCTATAAGAAAGAGCAGGGAAGCGTAAGTGTGACATCTGCGTCATGTGTGTGCCTTCTTTGTAGTCTTGATTTATTTACCAACTGGGAAGTGATGGAGCAACGGATAATATCGACACTTTGAAAGCATTCGCTGATACCGGTTAAAAGTCGCATTTGATGTGTCGCCACACGTACTCTGTGTAGGCGCTTGTGCCCGTCGGCAAGAGATGAGCTAAGCTTTACCGGCTCGTTTTATATACTGGTCAGTGACTATGGTGTTGCCCTCATGAGTCGCAGGTCGTGGATTCGATATTGACCGCGGGAGTTGCAATTACATGAGTGTGAAATAAAAGAAATAATAAAATGTACAGAGTGCCCAAGTTTATGTACACGCCAAAAAATTATGTGTATAGTCAAAAATAATGTACAGTACCCTAATAATGCAATACGCACTATCATAAAATCATGGTTTGGACGCGCAAAAACACGGGATTTCGTGAAGGTTGTAAGCATTCATCGGTCTGTTCCCCGTCGTTTTCGCTTACCTAACTACTGCAAAAGTACAAAGATACATTGTTACAGCTATCTGCATGTATCAGAGGAAAGTAATATAAGTCTCTTGCAAAAAGGCAAGTGCACTTATGTATAGGTTTTAACATTGTCCCTCGAAAGCTATAAAAGTTTTCACGATAGGAATACAACAAAATGAAACCCACTGTTACCTTGTCGCCCCCTCAAACCATTTATGGCAGCGAGTGCCAAGTCCATTCCACATCTTTACTCAATAGAACGTGTCTTAGGATTAACATTAAGAAGTTTTAGGTTGCCGGCACATCTAGCTAGCATTGCGTAATTTGCAGGCAATTGTCCCACCCAGTTTCCTTTTTGTTGATGATAAAAAGTAATGTCCTTTTTAAACCGCCACGTGGGCATGCTATGAGAAAGTCGGGCACAGCATGACGGGGGGAGGTGGGGGGAGTTAATTTAAATGAATAGAAGAGAAAAGTGAGCCCCGTAACTGTCTCTCAGGGGGAGGACACCTCAACAGTAGCTCACGAGGGCCGGGGTAGAGAGGGAATTAAAAGGATAGGATTAAAAGGTAAAGAGATAGAGAGAGGAAGGAGAGAACGAGGCGCAGGGACAGCGAACGACGGAAGTAAGGAGAAGACAGAAAATATGGACACGGTTGCAGGAGTCCGAGGACGGGGCACCAGTCGGCGAGAGCTCTTGTCGGCGTCAGGAGATGACGTAGGGCAAGTCCAGTAGGTCAGAGCTATAAACTGTCGTCGAAGATCGGCGTCAGGAGATGACGTAGGGCCAGCCCAGTCGGCCAGAGCTACACTGACGTCGGAGATCGTGAGGGCACAACTGGTCGGCACGGAATCCAGCAAGCGAGTCCCCACATAGCATTCACCGATGGTTTATAGCTATTCCACATTGTGTTGTACAGGCCGCTATATATCATTACAGCACACCCAAGCATGAGTCACCCCTCACCAGTCACATGCGAGGTTTTTAATGGTCACGAAATTCACAGCATATCCACGGAGTAAACGATGATGAGTGGAGCGAAGCGTCCGTTCATCTGCCTGCCTGCCTGCCTGCCTGCCTGCCTGCCTGCCTGCCTGCCTGCCTGCCTGCCTGTCTGTCTGTCTGTCTGTCTGTCTGTCTGTCTGTCTGTCTGTCTGTCTGTCTGTCTGTCTGTCAACTATACGAAATCGTGAATTATACGAAGGCCCCTAACGCCATCTAGTGATAATATTTTCAAGGTCATATACACACAACGCCATCTCGATAGTAATTCTTAAATCTAACCCGAAGTGGCTACATACATACATACATACATACATACATACATACATACATACATACATACATACATACATACATACATACATACATACATACATACATACATACTACTACTGCTACTGATACAACAACAACAACAAAACAAATACTACTACTACTACTGCTACTACTACTACTACAACTACTACTACTACAGAGGAGGGAACAACCAACACCCTATGAAGCTTCACCCCTAAAACGTGAAAAGTAGTCACGACACCTCCTTTCTGAATGACCATGTTGTTGTGAGCACGCGGAAACACCATCATTGACACTGTCCCGTCTTGTCATTTTCGAAATCGCAGGATTACGGCCACGCAGGTTTGTTATGATAATTGCCGCTAAGGTATTTTTGTTGTCGCATTCCAAGCACTGTTCATCCTAGGGCCATAGGCATGCCGTTTTGAGGAGCTCGTCATAGTCTCCTTTCTATTCCCCTTACTGGAAATTCTGCGCCCATCTACGGTTGCATCGCCATACACTACGAGAACTATAGCACCTTTCGTGGCTCGAGGCGGCACTCAAGTGACGGTGGCGCCTCTTACCGAGTTGTCCACGACACTTTCTTGCCCCGTGGGGCGCAAACGATAGGCGTGTCGCCCGCCGAACCGTCCACCCAAGTCGGGGCGTGCACAGGCGTGTGCCACCTCGCGGTCAGAAACAGCGATCTTCCTGTCGGCCGCCAAGTATAGAAAGAAGGCAGGCGTCTCTTTCATCTGTGGCGGCCGAGAGCGCCGAAGGTAACTCAGTCTTGAATAATAGAACGCAATCGTAGGAAGAGTGACGCCAGGAGATCTGACGGGCTTGCTTATATACTTAGCTCTTCTGCTCTCTCGTTGCATTCTTTGCCCGAATGTTTTTGTTACTTCGTCGGCGAGCTGTCCACGCTATCGAGCACCTCTTTTTGTGTGCTTTGCATATATGTCTCGCTGCTCAGAGCTCGATGCAGATCGCCGACAGGAGAAGCTCGCAGAGAGGTTTAGAGGTTCCATTGAGGGGCTCTATATCTATGCGGTTATGCACAAAGAAAGAAATTGAGAAGTGGAGAGAAAGTATGCCTCGCATCAACAGCGTACAGCCGAGGAACATCTGAAGGTGATCCTGTGCGTAAGTGTTTGCGTCAATTTATTATTATTATTATTATTATTATTATTATTATTATTATTATTATTATTATTATTATTTGCATACATAGCTCTCACAAGCACGCAAAGGAAAGAGGGAAAGAACCCCTGGAGAGCCACAACGCCTGCTTACTCTCTCGGAAGGAGGGAAGAGGAAAGAAAAATAGGTGGAGGCTGCAAGAACAGGTTTAACCCAGTGTAAAGGTTGGAGTTAACGTATCGAACCACATTATACTGTAAATGTTACATAAAGAAGATTAAGGTGCCTCCGACGAGCTGACATAAGTGTGCGTATGTAAAGTTGTTTTTGACGACACCTACGACGCACCAAAACTTCGAGCTTTTGTGAGATACTTTTTTTCTAGCTGTTTATATAGATTGATATGTTAGGTTTAACGTCCCAAAACCACCATGTGCTTATGAGAGACGACGTATTGGAGGGCTTCGAAAATTTAGATCACCCGGGGTTCTTTAACGTGCACCCAAATCTGAGCACACAGGCCTACAGCATTTTCGCCACAGCCGGGATTCGATACCGCGACCTGCGGTCCAACAGCCAGTTACCTTAGCCACTTGACCATCGCGGTGGGGCTAGCTGTTTTTATAACCTCTATAGCATAGCAATCTGAAGAACAGTTTGTCCGTGAACACTATACTGTGGAGAAGCGCAATCTTTTCAAGGTATATGTAAGTATTACAAAGACATGACGTCGGGCAAGGTTGTGCAGCTGACGCATCACTGACGCATCACAGAAAAAAGTTTTTGGCGTTTTTTTTTTGTGAGTTCTGACAATTGAAACATGTATCACTCTTTACAGAGACACGTCAACTTTCTTTGGGGGTCATTTTACTCTCCTCGGAGAGTCGTAGGACATCCAAAGAGAGTTAATGTGTCCCTTTGAAAATAGTCAACTACGTGGAAAGTCGGGTCTCACCGAAAGGAGTGGCACATATTCTTTTTTTTTTATTAGAGTGTATTCTATTTCGACATGTATTTTTTTTCTTTTAAGTGTAGTTGGCCCTTTAGCATCAAATTTTTTAAATGCGCGATTGTAGACCTCTTCCTCTATAGCATGAAGTCTTAAAAAAAGAAATAGGAACAATAATTCTTTTATGAATACTCAGCTGTGAGTTGTCGCACACTACGCAAATTGCATGCGCTAACACCTGCAAATGCTGTACGCAGTCTTGAGCCCACGCTGTTATAACCTTAACTTGTTCAGTGGCCAAGACACAAATTAGAACTCGGAAAAGAGAAAAGAAGAAATGGGTAAGGAATGAATCGACTGCGACCCTAGGTTGAAAGAGAGGAACAGGGGATGGCTATATATGTCGCTTGAGGGTAGATAATCTGAACTTCTGTATCATAATCGAGGTCTGAGTCCGCCAGACTGGGAACGCACACCATTGATGACGAGTTTTGTAGTACACCCTTTGTTTTTATCATCAGAACACACTTCCACCGTACGACGCGTGGACACAGGTTCCCGATCCACCGAGAGACCTGTCATACGAATGCCGTTGGTGTGAAAAGAAGGGGTCACGAACATGGAGAGATGAGCAGGACGGGTAGTGGGGAGAAAGAGGGCTATAGAAGGAAAACACACGGAAGACGTGGCGTCTTCCAAGTGTCGGCGGTATAGCGTCCCTCTAGGGAAGTAACAGGGAAAATAAAGGACGAAAGAAACATCGGATGGAACATCTGCAGCGGCAAGATCCATTACAACGTCGACGGCCGGCGCACTTCATCACTGCCGCAGATGACCGGTGGCTGCTGCCGTCGCGAACGAAATGGACTCTGCAAGAGGTCACGTTGTCAGCCAAAGACAACGGCGCGGTCGGGGGAAACGGTACGTAAGGCAACGAAACGAATGGCAGTCAGAGACAAGGCTGTCAGGCACACGCAGAAAACAGACAAGAAACGAGAAGACAGGAAGTGCAAGTTGGTTGTGGCGACGCCGAATTGGTTCGGCCTGCGAGCTTGGTCCTTACGACCAGTGCTCGGTCGACCGTAGCGTCGCCTTGGGGAGAACGGGGAAACTCGCGGAAGGCAGCTAGGGTGAGATGAGCCGTAACACACAACGGACGTGTGCAGAGGTGCACGATCTTCCCGTTCGTGGGACGTACAGACAGAGCGGACCACGGGCGATTTCATACGAAACAAACAGGCAAAAAATGCCGCGAACCGCATATACACAACTAAGGTTGCAACCATCCCGTATCTATAACTCTGGGTCGAGCAGAAAATACGAGGTGACGATATTGCGGCGCACAGGTCTTCGGTGAGGCAGGAGGCCGATGCCCCTACTCAGTGAAAGCTGTGTTGTTTATATATATTGGTGACTGGCAAGTAACATCGGAAATCGCTGTTACGCGGTTGACGCATGGCTCGATGGACAAGAAACGGGGTGACTTTAAGAAGTCAAGACGGTTCACCTCATTCATATGTCGAGCCGTTATGAAGCTAGTGCAGCACGGATATAGACCATCCAACCAGGATGAAGCCACGATGGTGAAAGATACTGCTGGTGAAAGAGTATAGGGGAGGCGAATGATAGCCTACGGACATGCGGGCAATGTTTTGTCTAACTTGCTTCAATGTGACTCGTGCGAAATATTCTGCATAATTTGAAGGACAATTAACGTGGCCATTTTCATGGGACCATTTTCATATCCACCTTCATTCGGATTTGGACTAAGAGTAAACAATACTCTATGAACAACAACCGAAACGTGGAAAAATAAGTGCAATATCGTTTACACCTGTCGCCAGAGATGCATTTTGAACTTCACTATAAGCAATACTATTATTACGGCTTTGCTCTCTCGTATAGTTTGACAAAACCGACTTGGAGCATCTAACAACACCGTTTCTTTCCATTTCTTGAACTCATTAGGCATGCGACGGAAGCGCACCGTATCAGGCTGAGGCCTACGGGACGGCTGTAGGCTCTCCCATAGTAGAGTACCAAGTGCTCTAAATCGTTAAGAAACTTTTCTAAACAGACAAGATGTTAGTATCCATGCCTTTCCTCCCCTACTGAGGAAGAGGGCTGGAGCTTGTACAACTCTGAAATTACAGTGCGTATGCTCCTTTTCTTCATTGCAAACATGTCTTTTGTGTGCAATATCGTTCTTGAGCACGAGAGCAAACTGTCCTCACAGGTGAATGCAAAAAACATCCACTTACATTGGGAATGACACCCTTGTTTGTGCATATATAGCTTTACTGTTTATATAAGTTTATTCATCTCGATGTTCACGAATGTCCTGTCCTTGTTGTACAATTTTTACATTGTACATCACTGCATACGCAAATAAGTTATTTTCGCTGTATATAACAGCTTGCACTGTACACACGCATGATCATAACTGTCAATTTTTCTGTGCGCACATAAGCTATGTAAGAAATATCTGGAAATAAAATTCTCTTAAACAGGATGTGAGCTTTCTGTGCAAGTGGCGATGGGTAGAGACGGATTTATGCTCTCCCATGGTACAGTACTTCGTACTCTAAATCGTTAACAACCTTTTCTAAACACACATACTAAAAAAGCCACACGGACTACCGTGAGTTGGTAAAACACGCAACTCATGCCAGTGTTAAGAAAACAAGGCAAAATATATGCCTGTTCATTTATCGCGCTGCAGTGTGAGGGATGCGCACTGCGCATCCAGGCACGTGGAGAGTGTACACGCTGTTACAGTCCGAACTAGTTCACATTCTATATAGCACCACTTCGCAGCGACAGAGCAAAGCACGAGACTGAGAGTGGTCACAGCCGGTCTTATGTTACCGAGCGTCTCCCTCGTCATGAAAGGCGTTAGAGGGCGCGTGAGCTCCTTCAAGATTAGAACGCGATAGCGTATCGGACACCGTTCACATTACCTTCTCTTCCGCTTTTTGGTGGACACCTCAGAGCGCAACATGGACCGTGTTATACTTCTCTATACTCGGGGACAACTTTCTGTGGCAGTGAAGGGAAGGCTACGGAGTCAAAGTGGGCGTGGTGCCACCGCTGTAAAATATAGTGCCACAAATGCGCCCGTGTTTTCCGCGTGAAAATAATGAAAAACAACAACATTATTTTCTACTAGATGATGTTTGTAAAGAGACGCTGCACGCACCCACCAAATATGTATATCTGTTGTTGCTTTATGAACAGTCGCCCCGCGTTTTTGCGCGTCTGTAAACATCGCACATTTTACGTGCACCTCACAGTCAAAAAGGCGTCTTCGTCTTTAGGTGAGCGCTTGTCGCCCTCCAGCTATTCTGACGAATTTCACTCACAAATAGCTGTGCGAGCAGACGTATCCAACCATGTACTGTGGGATTACCTGAGCACGGCCGTCATTTGAAACGCCAGCCGAACTGGACTACTTCGCGGAGTAGTACAGGAGCAGTAGCTCGCCCCCGTAGCTTTCTCTTTATTGCCACAGAAAGTTGTGCCCTAGTATATAATACAAAATTACCAGTGCACGGCTGTTGCGAGGTGCTCTTTACGCCATATATAATTCTTCCTTTTGCGAATTTGTGAATTGCCCCCTGCGCGTCCATAAGCAACAGAAACCATTTCGCAGCTGCGGTTGAGTAGTAGTAGCAGTAAGTGATTCTTAACTGAAAAGAAGATGAAAGTAAGCCCCGTAACTGTCTCTCAGGGGGAGGACACCTCAACAGTAGCTCACGAGGGGTGGGGGTAAGGAGGGATCAAAAGAATAGGATTAAAAGGCATAGAGATAAAGAGAGCGGAAGGAGAGAGCGAGGCGCAGGGACAGCCACATACGAAACTAAGGAGAAGATAGGAAAGATGGACACGGTCGCAGGATTTCGAGGACGGGCACCACTCGGCGAGAGCTCTTGTCGTCGTCATAAGATGTCGTAGGGTGAGCCAGTCGGCCAGCGCTGTCATTGGAGATCGCGGGGGCACAACGGTCGCCACGAAATCCAGTGAGCGAGTCACCAACTGCGGTTGATGATGATCATCATCAATTGTACCTGAACGCATTTCAATGGGTGGGCTTTTAGACTACCCGCTCGTTGCGGGATACACAATGTGTGACGCCTGGTGTGGTTCTACGCCTCTGCCATGCAATATTGCGCATGTTAACGTGACTCGACCCTGGACGTCTGTATAGATTTTTCTCTTTGTTTTCCAAAGGAGTTCAAAGCACTGGCGTAGCTCAGTGGTAAAACAACTGAATGTCCACTCGGCGCAAACTGTAAGTTTTTTCATAAAAACCTATATCGTTTAAGGAAGTCGGTGCCTGAATGAATAAAGACCAACGGCGTGCATACTTTCCACCTGATGAATACCTTACGCAAGTGCAGGCCACGATGCGCCGATGCAGGTAGGACTCGGAGGCACTCGGAAGGCTTCAAGAAAGTAAGTAGTTAGGTTATAGACGAGTAATGAGGAAGCGAAAGAAAGAGACTAAGCTTTTTTAAGCCTTTTTTTTAGAATAGATGTTTGACAATTTCGAGTACTTCGTACTCAACTATGGGAGAGCACTGAGCCGTCCCGGTAAAAGTCAGACTGCTTCACGAGCCACTTTAGCTTTTTGTGTTTAGAAAAAGTGGTTAACGATTTACAGTACTTGCTACTGTACTATGGGAGAGCTCAAAGCCGTCCCTGTTGCAGATTTTTTTTTGTGTTTAGAAAAGGAGGTTAACGATTTAGAGTACTAGGTACTCTACAATGGGAGAGCATAAAGTCGTCCCATGGGACTCGCTACGCGGGAGTGTTCAGAAGAAGTAGTTAATGATTTTGAGTACTAAGTACTTAACTATGGGAGAGCATAGAGCCGTCCCATGCCCAGCCATTGGCACAGTGGGTATTATACTGCTTACTGACAGCGCAGATTTTTTTAGGGGTAAAGCTTTTAAAAACGCACCCGTTCGTCCCTCGTAGCCGTTGTAGTGTGTAACAAGTATAATACTTTGACCTCCAAGGTGGTGCCAGTGAGATCATCTGTGCGTTGTTGAACAATAAAAGATAGTGCTCAATGTACATGCCAATGGCTGCTAATGGGGAATGAGAGACAGGAGCATTCGGCTTTTAGTTAACGTGCACGCTGCGATCCCCATTAGCAGCCATTGGCAAGTACATTGAGCACTATCTGACAAGAAATGGTTGCTACTTTCTAGTCGCTGGGTGTAACCTCCTTAGTTTTAGAAAGTTTTGGCGAGCGTTGAGCCGCAGTGCCATGAATACAATGAACTAGCATATATCAAGAATGAACTCGAGGTGGTTAAAGGTGGGAAGTAGATACGAAACGCAAGCCGTAAGAAAGTGTGTGTGTGTATGCCACCTCTCGTTTAGTCCTTGGAATGCCCGCTGGATTGCGATGCTTCTATACGGGGAATATATGATGAAAAGATGCGAGATGGTAGTACTTGGAGTGTGAATAGATGGACGAACGGACACACAGACAGATGCATGGATGGACGCATGAACAGACGCAGGGGCGAATGCGTGGATGAACGCAAGGACGGACGCACGAACATACGCATGCACAGACGGGCGGATGGACGCATGGGCGGTCACACAAACGGACGCATGGACGGACCGAAGCAAGAACGAATGGACGGACGGGTGCTTCGCCCCATTCTCCATCATTCACTCTGTGGATACGCTGCCATTTTTTTTTCACCGTATCGTAGGCCAGTACTGTAGACACAGCTCCCAGTTAGAGCATTCACCAGTCAAATCCATCAGTCTGAACTATGGAACTTGTGGCAAACGGTCCCAACTGCCTTGCAGTCAGCAGAACCTTACACTTCATTGAGGTGGTTTATCAAAGAGTGGTTAAATGAAGCACTAAGATGAAACAGAGGTCCGCTGGCTGAACAAAACGTAAACACAAACAAGTGAATCCAACAGACAACTAGGTCAAGAAAGGCTTCCGAACTGGAGCCGATAATGTATGTCATCTAGCTGCCGCCTCGTCAAAGATCCCATGTGCACAACGCAGGTCGTCGCAGGGCAAGAGCTAAGAAATACACTAAAGCAAATCACCGAGGATAAGATCGACGCCAGCTTAGTGGACGAACATTTCCCTTCTCTCGTTCAACAAATGTACAAGACGATGAAAGATCCACCGGTGATTCCCCCCTGTCTTTCAAAGGAGTGAATGAAGAAACCTCCCTCTGTTTCCACACACCTTTTCATGCAACGCCACCAGCTCTGACTCCTCGATCAGGGCTAAGCACTAATGAAATCGTCTATCGTCAGACCATGCACGGCTCCCGAATTCCCCAACTCAATCCTCGCAGGTTCGTTTTATTAGTGACCACGGAGTTGTCTTTAGTTCCCTTTTTTTTTTTAACTAGAAGGACTGCGTCTGAGCCGATTGCGAGGAATGAGGAGGACCGAGGAGAGGAAGGACGGGGTTGTACGGGAAGGGCGTCGCAGGTGCACGGGAGGCCAACTTCCCGTCCATTCCCACAGCACGCAATGCAGGGAAAAAAGCTTCACAAAGCGCCAAAGCCTTTTTTTTTTTTTGACCCTCTGGCGCACGCCAAACGAAGTAGCGGGACAAAGAGAGGCGCCTCTCGTGGGAGCCAAATTTCCGGAGGCGAGACACGGACTGATCAAGACTGGAGAGAGGCGACCAGTCGCGCGCCGAAGCGCCATTGATCTCCGGCCGATGCAAGCCGGCGCCATATATATAGGCACCCCACGCAAGCCATTGCCCTGCCCGGCCTAGCCCGTGTCGCTCAGGCAAGGATGGGCCGTTACGGAAAGGAAGGGCGGACGCGTGTAGGTGTGGATCGCATGGATAGATTGGAGCCCCGAATGGATTACGGGCCGCGTTATATACTCGCCGGCGTTGATCCGCTTGAGTCGGAGGGCATCGCGATCACCTTCTACTTTACGCGGCTAATGGTATCTTCCCGGCGAAGAAGAAAAGACGGTGACACCGTGCGCGCGGATGAACGAGGTTCTCTCCCCGACTTATATTTGTGGGCTGCGATGTGTATATCTCACGGAGCTTTCTTTGCAGAGAGCGCGCTTTGACTGCGCTTCTGTGATGACGTTATTGTTGCATTCTGTCATACGTCATACAAGGGACGGGAAAGAGGAAAACGCGGCAGTGAGCTAAATGTTGTGTGACGACGTCGACATAAATTTGATAACACCTGGGGTTCTACACGCTAAAACGACGATATGATAACGAGGAACGCCGTGGTGGACAGCTCGGGAAATTCGGACACTTCGGGGTACGTTCACTGATATCGCACAGTCACGGACGTGCCTTTCGAAACGCGACCTCCACAGCTGAGATCGTACCGGTAACTTTCGGATAAGCAGCCGAGCACTGTAACGACTGCACCAACGAGGCCAACTCGACGACATTAAGAAGTTCAAAGGCATAAAATGGAATGATTTCGCGCAAGACGAGGTAAAATGATTACTAATGGGGGAGGCCTCCTTTCTGTAGTAGACATAAAATAGGCTGAAATGGGCGATGACGTTGACGATAAAGATAGAACTGCACAACTAATAGCCTCTAGAACGTGAGCTTGGGAACCGTCGCCGTATCCTAGCTCGCGAAACTCCACGCGTCTGCCATGAGTCGTGCGTTTACGCAAGTATTTAGAGCGACAGAGTACCACTCTACTCACTCGTGCCCCCAATCTACCCACAACCAATTAGCCTTTTAATGTCGTTACATCCGCCTCGCTAAGAAGCTATAGAAAGAGAGAGAGAAAATTGGAGAGGATAGACAGAGAGGTTAACCAAGCTTTGGCTCGCTTGAGTGTAGAAGCTTCTATATAAAAGCTGCATGCAAAGTGGCCTCCTGAATACGTCCACAGCTGCAGATGAAAAATGTCTTAAATATTCGCCAAGTTGCCAGTAACGCAAAGACGCCTGAAACTTTGAGTGCAATAAGACCTAAGATCCAAGCGAGCCAGAGAGGGTGATTTGGCCAAGCACTGATTGACACACGATACATTTATATTCTTTGGTGCCTCCGGAACTATTATGCATCGTTCAAAGCGACGAATATGCGTATTCTCCCCGTGGTTTAGGATAACTCCACGGTTGCACAAACGCACTTCCATCCAGATAGTGCCGAGCACAATTCGAAGTGCACCTTCTTTATCGCTTGGTCGCCGACCTGGATGATGCTTTGCAGAATCCGCCATATGGTAAACAGGAGTTCCTAAGAAACTTCCTTGCATATATCACCGTTACTCGATGGTCCCGCAAACTGCACATCTTATTCTCACTATTTGGTAGCAACGCAAAATCAAGCTTCGTGGCAGCCGGCTAGGATCTGGCAGCCAGAGGAAAACAGGTGCAAACAAAAGAAACAAAAAAGAAAGAAAATAGGCGTGTGCCATTCGAATCACGCTTTCGTTTACAAGCGCACATTGCCAGTAGGCACGCAGGGAAATTCTAGCATCGAAGGAAAATGTGATGGTGCTTTCGCAATAATTTTGCAACCATACCATTTCCTTGTAAGCACCTTTGTTTTATCCTATATACGCTCGCTTACTTGCTTTTCGCGTTACGTTTTCCGGCGTTGTTGGTTCCTTTGAGCAGCGTGCAGTCAGGCCAGTTTTTCCCATTCGAGACACGTTGCCTGCGAGCTGTGGAAACCGATTCCCTGCGGCGCCCTACCCAGCAAATAGCAAAAAATAAACAAATAAAATAAAAGGCACAAAAGACGGAAAGTTTCTAGAAGGGCTACGCCTGTTACGCACAGAGCACGTTTGGCGAACCGCGCTGCTAGCTATAATATTCCGTTCTCTTCGATTTACAGGTACGTATCTAACTAAACCAAGGAGACAGGGTTTAAAAAAGAAGTACAAATAGTCGGAATAATACGCACCTAGTGAAGTGCGCAACTGCTCTTCTTCTGGCAATTAAGAAATGGTTGCGTTTTCTCAGCGCGAATGATGACGTGTGTGAAATAGTGATCACTTTTCTGTCAAAAGCGGTTCTCCAAAACGAGCAGAGCGTCTACTCGTACGCGAAAATCATTTCTAAAAGTATTTTTCGTGGGATTACTCTGTGCGATGTAATGAGCATTCCGTTTCGTTCATGCCCCGCCGCGGTGGTCTAGTGGCTAAGATACTCGGCTGCTGACCCGTATAGGTCGCGGGATCGAATCCCGGCTGCGGCGACTGCATTTTCGATGGAGGCGAAAATGCTGCAGGCCCGTGTGCTCAGATTTGAGTGCACGTTAAAGAACCCCAGGGGATGGAAATTTCCGGAGCCCTCCACTACGGCGTCTTTCATAACCAAATGGTGGTTTTATGACGTCATTTATTTATTTATTTATTTGATTTGTATATACACAGATACACAAGGACACAGAGGAAAGAAATAGAGAGCAAGCTGGCAAATGGCACCCGGAGGAGCACAACGCCTGCTCACTGTTTCGGGAGGAGGGAAGAAACAGAGGAAACAAAGATAAGAGGAGAATGAGAGAAAAGAAGAGAAGGAAAGAAAAAAACTGGCAGATCTCACGTACAGTGGAAGTCGATTATTTGCGAAGCATGAATTAGAAATGTTGATATGTCACTTTAAAATCATCACAACGTTACGAGGTCGAGGTAAATGATGCCATACATGACTTCCGTGTCATGATTTTCATGTTTGGATGCGTCGTTTACTTTCGTCATCTATTCATGTCACGTGACAGCAAATTTAGTATACGTGGAGCTAGCGAAACGGCCGCGAGCACGCTATGAGCACGGTATGTTGTCATGTTCTTACAGGACATGCGTGTCATGATTATCATGTTTGCAACAGTCATGCATTTCATCATTCATTGACGTCATCTATTGTAGTAATGTTCTCTAAGCGCACGCTGGGCACAGCGATGCTACATTAGCAAAACGCTAGCGCTCTATAGTCTGACGCCAGGCGCGATCACTCTCCGTCGGCGCGGCCCGATCAGAACGGGCGCGAAATGTGACATGATTCATTTCCCACCTATGCTATAAGTAACATTGCTCTATGCCGATGCGTTACCCAGACAACACTGCATCTCCCTCTTTTCATGACGGAGGGACGCCGGACGCATTGAAACGCGCATGCGTAAAAGCAACGTAGCGCGGCGCGCGCCTGCGAGTTTGTGGCAGGATTAGCACCTGGCATGGCAACACCGGTTTGACACGACGAAATGAACGCCGGCGTGCACGCGCACCGCGTCATGTCTAAATGTATTGGCACCTTGACTGTGGAATGTAGTCATGCTATCACATGACACCCATCTCATGATTATCATGTTAACACCATGGTCACATACTTTCGTCATCCATTGGCGTCAGGTTATACCAAATTTGGCATATGTAAAGCTAGCAAAACGGCCGCGAGCGCATCATCAGTGTGGCATGTAGTTATCTTGGTACATGACACACATGTCGTGATTATCATGTTTGGATGTGTCATTTACCTATGTCGTCCGTTCGCGTGGCGCAATACCGAGTTTGGTATATGTGAAGCTAGTGAAACGGCCGCGAGTGCATTATGAGCGTTGCATGTAGTCATGTTGTTACATCACACGCACCTCATGTTTATCATAGCTTCGTCATGCATTCACGTCCCGTAATATCAAATTCGGTATAAGGGAAGCTAGCGAAACGGCCGCCAGCGCATCATGAGCGTGGCATGTAGTCATGTTGTTACACGAGGCCATGTCATGATATTTATGTTAGGGTCTGTCGCTTGTGTTCTCCATGCAATCATGTCATATCATACTTGTTTTGGAACATGCCATGTGAACGAAACCATCGCAAGAGCTGCAGGACAATGAAGTGTAAATTATGACATTCATGACATACCTGTCATGATTTTCATGTTCTAGTCAAATCTGTTTCATGACTAGTCAAATATGTTCTTCGTATACAGTCATGTTATGCCATACCAAGTTTGGTATCGATACCATTATCGAAACGGCCAGGAGAGCTAAAAGTCGTAGGCGACTAGATAGGTAGATAGACAGATACGTTCAAAGCCGCCGAAGTTCGCAAAGAAATGCTTCGCATTTAAAAATGACGAAGACTTAGGCGAGTATAAGTAAAAAAATAAATGAACCACACCTATCAATCAAATCAATAGTTATTTTCCTTCCTTTCAGGCTTTAAAAGCTCTCGACTATAGGGTTTATCTAATAGACCAGAACAATCTTTGGATGCTACCATTTTTGTTCTTCTTCGTAGATGTCGCTCATGACATGATAAAGATTTACGGCGTCGCAGAATTATTCAACGTGCACAACTTTCGCGTAAGTTGCTCATAGCTATAATGCGCAACAAACGGGCCATTCTATTCATTGAGAACCTGCGTGCAATAGGAGCACACTCGGTTATTGAAACTGCGTTTCATTGAAGCGGGCAGTGGCAACGTAGATAAAGTGGATTAAGATTAAATATAGGTTTCTCCCCGCGCGTGATCTTGCCTGTTATTTCTTAGGCACCAAACTACGCTATTTACTACCAGATGCACGGCTTCATTCTGCACCTGCTCTACGCCTTCTACAGACGCCGACAACATCTCTCGCAAGTGTACTCCGTCCCCGGACTCCAGTGACCGTGCTTCCATCTTTCCTGTCTCTCCTATCCCCTCAGTTTGTTGTTGCTTCTTCTTCCTCTTTCCTATACCTTTACTTCTACCCTTTTTATCCCTCCTCACCCCCATCCCTTGTGAGCCCTGTGGCGGTGTCGCTCACTGAAGCAGACAATAACGGGGCTCACTTTTCTCTTCCTTTCTCTAAGAACCACTCATTAATTCTGCACCGCAAACACTTAACGTGCCTGCATTTTACTCAACGGCAGTAGCATTTTATCGACACGCGCAGCAGGTTTGTCCCGATGTGGACATTCTTGAAAGCCGCATTGTAGATACAACGGCGGCTCTTCTGCTTCCTCTGGTTCCTCCAGCCCGTCTAGCACGATCGAGACATGTCTCGTGGAGCGCGATAACGGCATCGTTTTTGCCTGGTCACCTCCGTGACTTCATGTGGCGTCTTGGATGGAGATTACTTCCAACACGGGACAGACTGGAGAGGTGGGGCATGGTCCCGTCTTCCACTTGTCCTAACTGCCCGTTACAGGAGTCTAACCAGCATATGCTGCAGCAATGTGTCATTGCAAAGGTGTTTTGGAAGTCAGTTAACACTAGTTTTCGTGGCCTATAGGTGTTAATCGCTTTGTAACATCTGGTCGCTGCTCGCGTAGTCGCTTTGCACGCCTTCTAATACGTGTGGGAGCTTTTTGTTTGTGGCGTAATAGGTGCGAAGCTGTTGCGGCAGGTCATCGTCGTGCTCTCTTTCCGATTCTGGAACGCCTCTACTCTGAACTCTTATCGTTTCTGTTGGAGGAATTGTTTTTCCTTGGGGAGGAAGAATTTCAGCGACAATGGTCGTGCCGCTTTCTTTCCGTAGTTGACAGACGCGTTCGATTAGTCTTCCACCTGGCCTGGTTCCTATAGCCAGGTCACCTGTCAATGTCTGATTGGTGCATGTAATCAGTATGTCCCATATGCATGTAATCAGTATGTCCCATATTTTTATGTGTTTGTGTATGTCCCATATTGGAGCTCTTCTATATATGCACTTCATTCTAACGCTGTAAGTTATGTAAGTTTTATGAATATTGATACCTGTTGTACATATTTTCTAACATCTTCACCAAGTCTTGTAAATTCTGCACATATATCATCATGTACATTGTCCATATTGTGATTAGTGCATTTATGTAGTGTATGTATAGTTATTAGTACTATGGACTATGGACATCCTACGGACTTGGACACTTTTGTTTAAAT
The DNA here is from genome assembly GCF_043290135.1 of Rhipicephalus microplus. Classification (NCBI taxonomy): domain Eukaryota; kingdom Metazoa; phylum Arthropoda; class Arachnida; order Ixodida; family Ixodidae; genus Rhipicephalus; species Rhipicephalus microplus. Next base: position 114,033,914 of record NC_134703.1, on the reverse strand, counting down.
GTGTAATGTATGTTGTGCTTTGTCTTTTGTTTGTTATTGTGCCCGTTATACAGACGCTTGCCCCTTAGCTTTGTTGCGTCCCATGAGAGAATAAACTTTTTCTAAACTGACAGGTTTCTCCCATAGTAGAGTACTATGTACTCTATATCGTTAAGCAGTTATTCTAAACACAGGTTTCTCTGTGTTCATTCTGTGGAAGGAAGCTTTCATCATGCGGTGGCCAACACGATTTGTTCTTCTCAGAAAGAACATAGTGTCCATGCCTTGCCTTTATTACTAAGAAGGTAGGCTAAGAAGGTAAGACTATTTGCTAGGGGACTGCGCGTCTGCATATGTGTTCCATGAGCGACTTCCAGCAGCCTTGTCATAGCAGAGACCCGACAACCACCCTTTCCAGTCATGAGAACAATTGAAACATGCCGCCATTTTTTTCGCTTACAAACGCAACACAAGGACCACCCATTGGCACTGGAGATTTTACTGAGAGATAAAAGCAATGATCGTAACGATGTATAGAGTATAATGTACATGTATTACCCAGAAATGAATTTTGGAGCTCTGAAATAAACTATTCTCCATGGCTGCTTGCAATAGCAAGCATTGAATTCTCAGTGGATGGCATTATCAGAAAGAGAGAAATTTTCATCCAAACTGCTCAACAACTAGCGCTTTATCAGATACATATGCGGTATCCAGGGTACATACACATTTACACAGATGGCTCAAGTAATATACGTCTTCAACTTCGGCATTTATCGTACCACAGCTCAATATTCAGGCATCGTTTAAATTATGTCGCATAACGCCATCTACTACACCTGAGCTCTTCGCTATTCTGTATGCTCTAAAGTTTATAAACTCGGTAGCAGACGCTAGAAAATGGGTACTTTTCAGTGACTCACAGGCCGCGTTAAGATCACTCTCTAGTACAAACAGGACAGTAATAAGTGATAGTATGACATACGAAACGCTGAAAGAGCTCTCCAAAGCAAAGAAGGCGCAACATGAGATCAAATTCCAGTGGATACCTGGTCATTGCAACATTCCTGGAAACACAGCTGCCGATAAAGCAGCACGACAAGCACATCGTAAAGACGTTACTGTTTCTTTACCAATTTCTAAAAATGAATGGCGTAGTATTATAAAGAATACAACTTTCAGAATGAGCAAAATTGCTTTGTTTGACCAGAGTACAAAGAGCTGCGATTTATATCACATCGATCCATTTATTGAATTCAAAATTACGCTGGCATTAGATAGAAGGATGGAAACTCTAATTCACCGATTGAGGCTAGGCACCGTACACACAAACCATTTTTTGCACAGAATCGGCAGAGCTGAAACTCCCGAATGCGAATGTGGATTTATAGATGAAGACGTATGTCACCTTCTCATAGACTGTCCACATCATCACACGCCGAGACGCCGTCTCAAGTCCGAACTGTTGGCATTAGACCGCAGACCGTCTAACATGAAGAAACTTCTGGGCCCGTGGCCTACTAGAGTTGTACAGTCACACGCTTTAAAAGTATTAAAACATTTTTTACAAGACAGCGGGATTGCTGACAAGTATTAAGAAACAAGAAACTTTCATTGGTAACACATGTACTTATTATGTACAGTATCATGCGACACCCATCATGTGTGTGTTGTGAAATGAATTACGTGTCGACTATTATGTACACACGAGCGAATGCCTCTTTATAAGGACCAGACGTGTGCTCTGCTGTTTTCTGCTGGTGGAACGAATAATAACGAGGGACATTATCAGAGACTTCATTCATTGACTTTCGAACATTCCCTTACCATTATGTTGTGATATGTGCGTATAAGTGTGTTTTTGCATATCTGTGCCCGAGTTTTCTATTTTCCACGCACTGCTTTGTATGTTTTGCTTCAAGATACGTGTTCAAGTTTCACTGAACGGCTAAGGAGTAGCCGGCGCCATAACGGTGCGCCAACATCTCCTTATATATCATATCAATAAAAAAAAACGGTAGGCTAGTGTTTGTGATTCCACTGAACTTGCATGTACTATTGTATAAGTATTTATTTATTCATGTACGCATTTTTTAAATTGTTGTTTTTGTTTATTTTCACAAATTTACGTACCCCTGCGCATAGTTTTTTTTGTGCAGGTTAGAATTTCTGTTTACAGGTACAAACAGTTCCTGTTGTGCATTTGAATGCATACTAGGATATATTAGCAATGTCTCGAGAGTGAGAAAAGACTACTTAACACAATGGGCCGGCAATTTGGTCTCGGTGGCTTTAGGTGGCGGCTCGTAGTCCCTGGACACGGGCGGCATCCTCGGCCTGCCGGACGGCCCAGAGTTGGTCGTTCAGCTCTGGGCTTTGGAGGGCTGCCTCCCAGCGGCGCCGACGAAGAATGTCCCCCGCGGCTCCCGCAGCCGGGGCGGCGTCAGGAACGAGTGAGCTCGAGGCTCCGTGTGATTTGGTATTGTCGGCCGCTATAGGCGCATCGCGATTGGTGGCGTTTTCGCGACTGTCGTCGCCGGCACTTTCCCAGAGCACGTGGCTCAGCGTTGTTCTGTGCCCGCACGCTTTACACATATCGGAGGGGTATAGGTTCGGGTAGAGGTGGCGTAGAACGACCGGGCTAGGACAGGAATGGGTTTGGAGTAAGCGAAAGCTTATGGCATTGCGCCTGTTCAATTTCTCGTACGGTGGGGGGGAACCTACGCCTTTCGAGACTATAGTGTTGGGTGATGTCACGGAACGTTGCAAGACGATCACCCCATGACCATTCTGAATCTTGTTGCTGCGTGGCTATCAGAGTGCCTTGATCCAGCAGATGCATCGCCCCGCTCTCGGAGTCAGAGGCGGCGGCCACGTAGTGGGCCGCGGCTCGGCGAGTAAGACCTCGAGCCGCGGCGTGGGCTGCCTTGTTCCCCGCGAGCGGAATTCTGGCGTGTGCCGGGGTCCATAGGAGGAAAACCGTTGAAGTTTGAGGTTGTGAGGGCGACATGGAGTCGCCATCTCCGCACATTTGAAGGATGCGCGCCGCTTCCCGCGAGACACGGCCGCGCGCGAAACTGCGGACGGCCGCCTGCAAGTCGCTTATCACAATCTCTGCATGCGGCGCTGCGGCTAGTGCTAAGGCTATCGCGGCTTCTTCGGCCGCCTCCGTGTGTCCCGTCGTCACCGTGACACTAGCGTGGCATCTGCCCTGATGACCACAGTTGCGCGTGCTCTTCTCCCTTCATAGTGTTGTCACCGTCGACCAAGAGTCGCAAGGTTTTGAGATGGGCTCGACGGGCACGCCGCAAGGCACCGTAATATCACCATTACTTTTTAATTTAGTGCTATTGGGGCTACCAGAGCAATGTTATGAGAACGAAAAATATAACATATGAATGTCTTCTGTGTATGTATGCTTCTTTCAGAAATAAAGTTCTCTTCAACACTCTGTTTGTAAACAGCGTAATGGTACATAGTCGGTTGGTACGTGGGTGTGAGGTTCTTGGTTCTGAATTCCCTGCCACCTAGATACTCCACTTACATATGAGGCAGTTTTAGATTAGCGCGCGCAACGCCTTAGCAACACAACGCGTGGCGCGTTGTGCATATACGTAATTTCTGAGGATGTCGCGCACTGCGCTAGTTAAGCGTACGCAACAAGCGAAACGTGGAGTGGAGTCGGCGTAAACAGCCTTGAACTTTAGTGCTGTAAACACGCAGTAGCCAGTGGACGCGGCCTTTTGTGTTTAGAAAAAGTTTATTCTCTCATGGGGCGCAACAAACCTAAGGGACAAGCGTCCGTATAAAAGGCACAACAACAAACAAAATACAAAGCACAACATACATTACACATTTAAACAAAAGTGTCCAAGTCCGTAGGATGTCCATAGTCCATTGAACTAATAACTGTACATACACTACATAAATGCACTAATTGATTGATTTGTGGGGTTTAACGTCCCAAAACCACAATATGATTATGAGAGACACCGTAGTGGAGGGCTCCGGAAATTTTGACCACCTAGGGTTCTTTAATGTGCACCCAAATCTGAGCACACGGGCCTACAACATTTCCGCCTCCATCGGAAATGAAGCCGCCGTAAGTGCACTAATCACAATATGGACAATGTGTTTAGAGAAAGTGGTTAACGATTTAGAGTACTTAGTACTCTACTATAGGAGAGCTGAAAACCGTCCCGTGTTAAATCGGATATGTACATGATTAGGGGCGAAGCTCCTTAAAGAGGCACCCGTTCGTCTCTCGTAGAAGTCGCGTAGTGTATAACCAGTCTTACGTTTTGACCTGCGAGGTGGTGCCGGTGGGAGATTTCTTCTGTGATTTGTTGAACAATAAAAAATTCGCAGCGTGCGCGTTAACTAAAAGCCGAATTTTCCTGTCTCTCGTTTCCCATTAGCAGCCGTTGGCATGTACATTTAGCACTATCTGACAAGAAAGGGTTGCTACGTTATACTCGCTGTGCGTAACTTCCTTGGTTTTAGAAAGGTTTAGCGAGCGTTGAGCCGCAGTGCCATGAATGCAGTGAACTAGTATACACCATGACTCGAAGTGGTTGAAGATGCGAAGTAGACACGAAGCGCAAGCCGTAAGAAAGTGTGCGTGTGCCACCTCTTGTTTAGTCCTTGGAATGTGCGCTGGATGGCGGTACTTCTATATGGCGAATATATGATGAAAAGGTGCGACATGGTGGTACTTGGCGTGTTGAATAGGTGGACGAACGGACACACAGACAGATGCATGGATGGACGCATGGATGGCTGCACGGATGGATGAACGCATGGACGGACGCATGGACGGACGGAAGCAAGAACGAATGGACGGACAGATGCTTCGCCCCACTCTCCATCATTCACTCCTTGCTTAGATATGCTGCCATTTTTTTTTTTTTTTGCAGGAGCCATACTGTCGACACTCGCAGGTGTCAAGAACAACAGCCGGTAAGGCACACTACAGCCGTAGCGGTCGAAACGTAAGCGCCGAAATCTAGCGTGCACATCTCTTGCGTGCGCAAACGCACGCATCTCTGTTAGGTTCAGCGCATGCGCAGTCTTGCTCTCTCTCACCCGTTGCGTGCGCTAAACTAAAGCACTCTAGTATTCTGTTTGTGTACATGATTCTGATTGCCAAGACGAAACTAGCACCCACGCGAGCGCTAGCGTTCGCGAGGAACGAGCGGATAATAACGGCTTCCGAGTGGTACAGGGGCACGTCGTTTGTGCAATTCAATACACTGAAAACACCAAAGCCATTCATTGCGCGTCTCTCGTACTGTGCATCCTGATGTATCTTACCAAGAAGTATGCTCCTCTGTTTACACAGTTTAATCTATTGTGAACGTTGCAGCAGGTTCTCGCCTTATTGTGTTACCGCCAAAATTCTTCTGTCTTTGTATTTCATAATAAGGCCCCGGGGGGCCTCCCAAAAATTGCCTTGGCCGACGGTGTTACACGTCGTCCAGGCGGGGTATTGGGAAAAGTTTTCAACTAGCAATAGTCGCCCCTCAGTTAATGTTTAGAAAAAGTTTATTCTCTCCTGGGACGCAACAAAGCTAAGGGACAAGCGTCTGTATAACAGGCACAATAACAAACAAAAGACAAAGCACAACATACATTACACATTTAAACAAGTGTCCAAGTCCATAGGATGTCCATCGTTCATAGTACTAATAACTATACATACATTACATAAATGCACTAATCACAATATGGACAATGTACATGATGATATATGTGCAGAATTTACAAGACTTGGTGAAGATGTTAGAAAATATGTACAACAGGTATCAATATTCATAAAAGTTACATTACTTACAGCGTTAGAATGAAGTGCATATATACAAGAGCTCACACCAATATGGGACATACACAAACACATAAAATAGTAAACACATACTGATTACATGCACCAATCAGACATTAACAGGTGACCTGGCTATAGGAACCAGGCCAAGTGGAATACTAATCGAACGCGTCTGTCAACTACGGACAGAAAGCGGCACGACCATTGTCGCAGAAATTCTTCCTCCCCAAGGAAGAACAATTCCTCCGACAGAAACGATAAGAGTCCACAGTAGAGGCGTTCCAGAATCGGAAAAAGAGCACGACGACGATGACCTGCCGCAACAGCTTCGCACCTATTACGCCATAAACAAAAGGCTCCCGCAGCTATTAGAAGGCGTGCAAAGCGACTACGCGAGCAGCGACCAGATGTTACAAAGCGATTAACACCTAGGCCACGAAAACTAGCGTTAACTGACCTCCAAAACACCTTTGCGATGACACATTGCTTCAGCATATGCTGGTTAGACTCCTGTAACGGGCAGTTAGGACAAGTGGAAGATGGGACCATGCGCCACCTCTCCAATCTGTCCCGTGTTGGGAGTACTCCCCATCCAAGACGCCACATAAAGTCACGGAGGTGACCAGGCAAAAACGATGCCGTTATCGCGCTCCACGAGACATGTCTCGATCGTGCTAGACGGGCTGGAGGAACCAGAGGAAGCAGAAGAGCCGCCGTTGTATCTACGATGCGGCTTTCAAGAATGTCCACATCGGGACAAACCTGCTGCGCGTGTCGATAAAATGCTACTGCCGTTGAGTAAAATGCAGGCACGTTAAGTGTTTGCGGTGCAGAATTAAGCCGTGCATCAGGTAGTAAATAGCGTAGTTTGGTGCCCAAGAAATAACAGGCAAGATCACGCGCGGGGCACTGATCACCATGCAACAGCCGAAGTAAGAATCGTAGGGCAAGCAGCCGGCAGCGAACAGAGACGGATGGGAATGCGAATCCACCGCAGTTTCTCGGTTGCCCAAGAGCTGCTCGGCAAACCAGCTCTGTTCTACCCGACCAGAAAAAGGAGCCAATGAGGGATTGCAACGACCTGGTGATTCGTAATGGGGGCTGTAAGACGTGAGATATGTACCATGCACGGCCGCAAAACACCGTCTGTGCTAAATACCTTCTTTCGAGCATCGGTAAATCATACTCTTGTGCTTCCCGGACGTGTCGTTTTACATCTTCGACTACTGAATTCCACAAGGAGCCTGATATGCCGTAGGAAGTATAATCAAGCCCCAGAATACGAATAGAGTCACTTTTCTGAAGACCGAAAAAGGAACTTAGGCATGCGTCTGGGGAACCAATGAATAAATATCGACATTTGGAAAAATTTAAAGCGGCACCTGAAATCATGCCATACGTCGTAAAAAGTCGTAGGCTACGGGATAAACTGTCCTCATTCTTCAAATACAACGTGATGTCACCAGCAAATGCTGTCACTGTCACGGTACCACTACCTGGAAGAGGAAGGCCTCTAACGTAAGGGTCAGCGATTAGCGATTGAAGGAATGGTTCGAGGCTGAGTACAAAAAGTGCAGGGGATAAAGGACACCCCTGGCGAACACCACGTGTAACCGGAAATGCCGCACTCTCTAAACCATCAAGAAACAACGTGCTGCGTATATTTCGGTATGTGTTTCTGAGAAGCTCAACGAAGTTTTGTGAGAAGCCAAATGCTTCCATTACGCTAAATATAAAGCTATGTTCGAGGCGATCGAATGCCTTTTCTTGGTCAAGTGAAACTAAGAGTCCCTGAGCTGATCTTGTTAACGTGTACGCAACTATATCGCGCGTAACAAAGGAAAGACTGTGGATTTCTCTTCCAGGAATAGAGCACGCCTGATGATGACCTATTAAGGAGGGCATCAAGCTTCTCAAACGCCGAGTGATAATTGCCGCGAAAGTTTTATAATCAACGTTGAGGAGCGTTATTGGTCGCCACTCCTCTGGGCGAACTGACGATGGGTCATGTTTGGGTATTAAAACAATTCGACCATCGCGAAAGCTATCAGGAAAATCAAAGTTCTCGAAACAGCGGCAAATAACAGAGGTGAAAAGAGCACCAATGTCGTCCCAAAACGTTAAATAAAACTCAACAGGCAACCCATCGGGCCCGGGGGCCGAGCCACGCTTCATGGAAGACAGTGCCTCTTTCACTTCGTCAGCTGACGGACTTGTACACAGTTGTTCAGCGACTTCAGATGAAATTCGAGATAGCCTACTTAACATTGTGGCTGTCTCGGTGGTACCGCGATGTGATGACATTGTCGTACGAGCCATGTTGGCAAAGTAAGCTAGGAAAATTGATTGATCACATGTCGGCGGCAACGCAGTGTGTAAGAATCTGGCCGCCGGAGTTCCTAGTCGACTCGACGGGTTGAGAAGCGAGCTTTTCGCAAAGCGTAGAACCTCAGGGTGAGCACATGGATTACGTCTGCAACGCCAAGCAGCCGCCGTCAATGACGAAGCTGCAATGAGTCGTTGAAAACGACCCCTTAACTCTCGCTGCCATGCGCGCATCAAGGGAGTTAGTCGATCAACCCGAAGAGCAATACGCAGCTTTGTGGCAGTGTCCGCTAGTTCTTCGGACGTACGGCGTCTGAGGGCCCGCCCTGCTACTGAGCAGTGTAAACGCCACTGTGTCTTGAGCGCGCCCCACACCTCTGGACCGCATCCCAAGAGAGAGGCCCGCAAGCTTCTAGATAAACTGGAGCGTGTAGGCGCGTCGTGCAGAATGCGGATGTCAAGACGCCAAGGTTTCACTGATGATGAAAAGGGAAAGTGAGCCTCGAGCGTCACTGGTCAGTGGTCTGATATATAAACAGGCGATGATGGTAATGTTACTACATCAGAGTGCGATACGTAAGAAGCTACCGCGCTCGGCACATAGAAACGATCCAAACGACTAGACGACGTGCTACGCCGCCATGTCCAGGCATACTGTGGTCCATGCACTAGTCTGTACGTATCTATCAAAGAGAAATGTTGCACTAGGCGACGCAGCTCTCGCGCGTTCCAATCAGAGCGACCAATCATTCGGTTTTAATTCTTTTCCAGGCGAGACACCAGCGCCCGTAGATCTCGCAACGTCAGCTTCTTCTGGGCACTCAGCTGCTAGGTTTAACGATGATTCCGGTGCCTCGGTGCCTACCAGCGCTTCTTTCTCGGCTTGCGCCGACGTCGAACATGGCACGACATGTTTGTCTGGGACAGACGTGAGGTCGATCGCGGTGGCTGTTTCTATTGCTGAGATTTGCAGACGTGGCGCGCTCGGGTTGGCCAAGCTGCACACTTCCTCATCTTTTAATGGAGCTCTCAGAATCGGATTCTGGCGTTCTTCTAATACAGCTTCGGGGTCTCGTTCATCTGTTGCCGTTGGTGACACGGACGGTAGGGCAGGAAAGGTCCCCGCAGTAGCATCAGAATATGAACGACGCACAGGGCAGACGGTGGTAGGGTGGTTATCTCCACAACGTCGGCAGGGGCGGTCGCAACCTTCGCTTTCGTGTCCATGCACACCACAGCGACCACAGAATGGTTCTGTGCACTGTGCTCGATAATGACCACTAGAGCCACACCGACGACAAACACGTTGCAGACCGCGGTAGTCGAAGGTGACTCGATGACCAGAAACGCGAAGGTAGTTGGGGACGCGATTTGTGGGACTCATTTCCATCCGGACATAGCGTGTGCCTGTGAGAACTCCGCGTCTTGTGCTCATGACGCCAGCGGTCACAGTCAATACCTTGCCGTATGGGGACAAAGCCTGGACGAGTACCTCGTTGGAGACGAAGGCTGGTAAAAACAGGCAGGCGACGTTAGTTACCTGCGGGCCGACGGGAACGACAGGGATACGCTCGCCACCGATGGTCAGGTAGCCAGCGTTGACGATGAGAGTCATGGAAGCCATGCTCTTGACAGTTACTTGGAAGTTCATGCCTCCCATGTGCTGAACGCAGTGTACCTCTGAGAGGCCAACTATTGAGGCCGTCGCGTCGACGACGGTCTCCGGACTAGTCCCCGCAGGGACGGCAACGTCGAAGGCCTGCGCCTTCGAAGGCATCCACGACGTCGATGGCGCCATGGCTAGATGAGGAGGACGTCCCTGACGTGGAACACGCAGGGACGTCAACAGGATCACTTCCTGTTGGATTCAATGGCCGATGACGGTACAATGTTACCTTTGTGAAGTGTTGCGAACGACGGACCGATCCCGCCGAAGCCACCACTGTTGCGAAAGACGGCGACGCCAACACGGCCCCGGAGGCGCCACTGCTTTCAACTCCGCCGGGAAGGTCACCAGCCGTTTGGTAGCGTATGTTTATCAGCTCGCGACTGCTTCTGCGCAGAGCTGATAAGACGAGCGGACGAGACGACGGTGAGTTAAACAAGGTTTATGTACAGCATATTTACAGAGGCGTTACAATTTCGGCACTGGGGGCGACAGAGACTCGAAGAGCCGAGCTCTTCTCTCTAACACATAGGTCAGTCTTTCGCCTAAGACCGCTGACTCACACACATGTCGGCACTCCGACACGGGGACGCCTCTCACATAGGACCGCCGATCGCGACGCGCCGCAGGGCTTCTTTTATTTACACCGGGTCCAACCAAAATGTCCAATCAGAAGCGCCGCTGGTCGTCCGGGCAGATTCCGCCAATGGGGGTCGCCGCGCCATGCGTCAGACCACCCGACACGCGGCCGCCGGCTCGCTGTCACGTGCGCCGCTGACTCACTGCACCTGGGCCAGAGGGGCGCCGCGCGTGTTCACGCCGTCGAGGTGATCGCGCCAGGCAGACTGCGGGCTGGCCTTGACCCAGATTGCCTTTTTCCGAGGCACGGACGTTTGACGAGGACTCGCTGGCATAACAGCACCCCCGCCGCCAGACAATGCACCGGAAAGACGAGCTGCTTCCACGGGGCTCGGATGTCAGGTGCGCTCGTTCGCCAGGTCCCTCCAGGTTCGCCTCCAGGGCCATGGGGAGAATACAGCTCCAGACTGTTCCGGGAACACATCCCAATTTTGACGACGGATCCCAGCTCCACTGGCTTGTCGCCACAACTTGTCGACCAGCTTCACTCGTCTCTTCTGACCATCTTCGGTTTCAGCACTTGTCGATGGTTCTGCAACTTGCTAAGAACGGTTCGACAACAGACAACACACGACACACGCAAGTGCCTTCGGTCCCCCGACAGAACACCAGACAAAGTATAATACAACATATACCTATCTACGTGTTTATCGGAATTTTGTTCCCTCTACATCAAGAGGCACATGTGGGACAAAAGACTCTTAAAATGACAACTCAATTTTTTTTTCCCACGTACAACAACGTAACGAATTAGAATACCACAAAGTTGGCCCCTTGAGATCACTCTGAACGAGAGCGCTCAGCCCAGGTCGTGATGAGGTAAAAATTTTGCCCCGAATCGCCAGCGAGAAACCGAAAGGTTGAGAAGTTACTAGCTGGAACTCACTGCTCAATGCACCTGCCTTAGCGTTTACCTTTCCTTTATTTTTTTTTTGATAGCGAACGTCAAAGTTGCGCTGTGGAGCAACATGCTCCACTTCAGTAACCGGCCACTTTTAGGCGACGATACCTATGCGGCACCAAGAGCGGCTCACACTTTCGACGTTGCACAGGGGAACAACGATACGGCTTGCTACTGATTGACTCCTCACCGCTTAGCTCGATATCGTGTTCGATCACCGTCGTGTCTCCGGGACGGTCCGACAACACATACCCAAACTCGGAAACAATCTTTCTCAGGTCCTCTTTCTCAGGTCCTCCTTCACTTAAGATAGGCTCTAGGTTTATCTGCTCCCGGATTACTTTCGATCCCCCTTCGATCACCTCACTAGAACTCAAATTTTCTGCTTCCTCTTCCTCTGAAGCCTTCAACAGCTGATTTACGACCGCTTGATGTTGAACATTGGGTTTTATCAAGTTGTAAATTTTGTTCTGCCGCCTTCCTACTTGCACCTCATAAGTTGTATCGCAAGGCTTCGATAATACTTTGGTGGGCCCTTCCCAATCAACCTCAAGCTTGTTCCTTTTTGGTGGCTGCAGCCGCATTACCTGATTATCAACTTCAAAAGCGCGCTTCTTCCCCGATTTCTCGTAGTGCTCCTTCGACAGCACTTTTGCCGCGTTTTTCTGGCTTTCCACGAGCGCTTCAATTTGGCTTTCCACTAGCGCTTCAATCGAGAGATCCTCACTCTGCCCTCGAATGAGCGTCTCTCGATCAACTCTCGGCAGCTCGCTCCAACTTTCCGCTACAGGCGAGAGCGTTGCAACCCTCTCGCTCTGACTCAATGGCGCCACGTCGTCTCCCCCAGCGCATACCGCGCCGGCCGCTCCCGCGATGGGCCGCTCGCGTGACTGCTCACATGACTCATGCGGAAAATTTCCTTTCTGGGGTTCCGTCGACCCGCCGACAAGGTCACTTGAGAGTTCACCGCATGGAACCAAGTCAAGCTTCCGCGAAAGCTTTCGCGCTTGCGATCGCGTGGGAGCCATGCACGCTAAGTTGGGGAAGAACGATTTGCCCTGCTCTTTGAGAAGCTGCTCCGAGTTGTTGGAGAAAAGATAAGAAAAACGACCATTCAGCGCGGCAGACACAGCCGCTTCGGTGCAAAGCTTACCGAACGGGCCTTCAATGACAACGGTGGCGATTGGTAAGCGAACACTCTGCTCCTCGGCGACTTGCCTGATCCACGCGCATTCTCCTGTGAAGTCATCCGGAGACACCAATGAAGGATGGACAACGTCCATGGTTGCCGCTGAGTCTCTAAGTGCTCGGCACGTTTTCTCATTGACCCTAATTTCTTGGAGATACGGCTCCAACAACCGCATGTTTTTTTCTGATTCTCGGATCGTTGCGAAGGCAAACTTTTCCTGACAGTTTCTCGCGATGTGCCCTTCCTTTTTACAGTTGTAGCAGATTAGCGGCTTCCGTTTGTTTTCCGGTTCTAATGCCTGTGTGGTAGAAACCTCACTCGATTTCTCCGCTTCTGTTTGCCCTTCCCCTACACTGTCCTTCGTAAGAGACGGGTCCTTCTTGAAATTACGGTGCGGAGCGGGTTTCCGTTGATCAGGTTTCCTTGAAAAGCCCTCTTTCCTTTCATCCTTTTCAACGCGCGCTGCCCTGCTATGCAACTTTCGGCGAGTATAATACTCCTCAGCTAACTCAGCTGCCTTGTTTAACTGTACGTCCCCAAGTCTGTCCTGCAGCCAAAGTTTGACATCCTCCTCGATGCCGCGGTAGAATTGCTCCAATGCAACGCATTCCACCACTTTATCGCGGTCGTCATAAACACCTTCGCCCTTAAGCCATTCAATCAAATCGGCTTTAAGACGAAACGCGAAGTCAACGTGTGACTCATTCCCCTTTTCAGCATATCGGAACCTTTGCCTGAAAGCCTCGGGTGACAACTTATAACGTCTCAAGAGCACTTCCTTAACCTCGTCATAGCTCTCAAACGCTTCCCTCGACAAGCAAGTTATCGCGTCGGACACTTCGCCGGGAAGAAGAGCTAGCAGGTTCCGCGCCCAAAGAGACCGCTCCAAAGCATTTCGCTCACAGACGTGTTCAAACTTGACGAGATACTTCGCCATGTCCTCGCCTACAACGAACGGTGGCAGTTGATCCCGAATTCTAATACTGCTGACCTGAATCGTCGGAGAAGCTGCGCTAGGCGCCTGCGAACACTGTAGGATTGCCAATTCTAGTCGTTTCATCTCAAGGCGCTCCTGTCTCTCGGCCTCCTCGCGCTCGCGACGTTCGCGCCTTTCAGCTTCTTCACGTTCGCGAGCTTCTCGCCTTTCAGCCTCTTCACGTTCGCGAGCTTCGCGCCTTTCTTCACGTTCGCGAGCTTCGCGCCTTTCAGCCTCCTCACGTTCGCGAGCTTCTACTTCTCGCCTTTCAGCCTCCTCACGGCGTGCTTTGATTGCCACCCAGGCCTCATCGACTTCCTCAGCCGACACTCCCTCATCCTTCATGATCTCAAGGATCGCTTGCTTTCGTTTCGCACGGCCCAAAGTAATGCCGAGTTCCTCACAAATTTCGATGAGTTCCTTCACTTTAAGGTTCTCCATCGTTCACACTAGCCTCTTGCTGTTTGCCCCTGTTAAGAATCTACTTGCCGTACCCACTATAAGCCTACTAGCAAGACGCGCAAGCAATTTTTCACACTCCCGTGTTTACCCCCTCCGCATTAACTTTGGTTTCAAAGCGCTTCGACTTGGCTTGAAACTATCAAAGCTCACTTCAATGCTTCACACAGCCCTTCTCTAAACTACTACAACCTGAGCTAGAGTAGTCTGGTGAACTGAGGGGAAAACATCAGGCACTCACCGCATCGATGTCGCTGACGCCGGCCGATCCCGCAGCTGCCAACCACTGTTGCGAACGACGGACCGATCCCGCCGAAGCCACCACTGTTGCGAAAGACGGCGACGCCAACACGGCCCCGGAGGCGCCACTGCTTTCAACTCCGCCGGGAAGGTCACCAGCCGTTTGGTAGCGTATGTTTATCAGCTCGCGACTGCTTCTGCGCAGAGCTGATAAGACGAGCGGACGAGACGACGGTGAGTTAAACAAGGTTTATGTACAGCATATTTACAGAGGCGTTACAATTTCGGCACTGGGGCCGACAGAGACTCGAAGAGCCGAGCTCTTCTCTCTAACACATAGGTCAGTCTTTCGCCTAAGACCGCTGACTCACACACATGTCGGCACTCCGACACGGGGACGCCTCTCACATAGGACCGCCGATCGCGACGCGCCGCAGGGCTTCTTTTATTTACACCGGGTCCAACCAAAATGTCCAATCAGAAGCGCCGCTGGTCGTCCGGGCAGATTCCGCCAATGGGGGTCGCCGCGCCATGCGTCAGACCACCCGACACGCGGCCGCCGGCTCGCTGTCACGTGCGCCGCTGACTCACTGCACCTGGGCCAGAGGGGCGCCGCGCGTGTTCACGCCGTCGAGGTGATCGCGCCAGGCAGACTGCGGGCTGGCCTTGACCCAGATTGCCTTTTTCCGAGGCACGGACGTTTGACGAGGACTCGCTGGCATAACAGAAGCCACACACTACAGGCACACTACAGCCGTAGCGGTCGAAACGTAAGCGCCGAAATCTAGCGTGCACATCTCTTGCGTGCGCAAACGCACGCATCTCTGTTAGGTTCAGCGCATGCGCAGTCTTGCTCTCTCTCACCCGTTGCGTGCGCTAAACTAAAGCACTCTAGTATTCTGTTTGTGTACATGATTCTGATTGCCAAGACGAAACTAGCACCCACGCGAGCGCTAGCGTTCGCGAGGAACGAGCGGATAATAACGGCTTCCGAGTGGTACAGGGGCACGTCGTTTGTGCAATTCAATACACTGAAAACACCAAAGCCATTCATTGCGCGTCTCTCGTACTGTGCATCCTGATGTATCTTACCAAGAAGTATGCTCCTCTGTTTACACAGTTTAATCTATTGTGAACGTTGCAGCAGGTTCTCGCCTTATTGTGTTACCGCCAAAATTCTTCTGTCTTTGTATTTCATAATAAGGCCCCGGGGGGCCTCCCAAAAATTGCCTTGGCCGACGGTGTTACACGTCGTCCAGGCGGGGTATTGGGAAAAGTTTTCAACTAGCAATAGTCGCCCCTCAGTTAAAACTTCATTGGGTACGACACCGCCGCTGCGCAAAGCTGACTACACACGGCTTGCTAACATGAAACCATATTTTCTGCCCTCAATACAAGCACCCGCCGAGATCGACTTTGAAAGAGATATATCATGATAATTATGGCCCTTGGAAGAATTATTTTTATGAAATAAGTTTTGTGTACTTTTCACGTTGTGACTTCTTATCTAAAACTCTGTAAGTGAATCAATATTTAGCAATAAATGCGTCTATTTTGCCTCTGATCTGCAAGTCATGAGTTTGGATTTACGATGAGGCTTCTTCTTCTGCATATTCTAAAACTTGTTTTTCGACGAACTGACCATATTTCATGCTCAACAGTATGTGGGCGTTTTTTTTTATCAAAACGAAATATTTATCAGTCTCAGGGTTTATTCTGCATAAATCCGGCGACCGGTGGCGGCGCCCAACAGCGGCGTGAACACGAGCGTTACCAAAGGTGACATGACTTCACTCACAGGCAAGTGAAATAATGATAAGAGCGAAATGTCACATGACGCCATATTGACATCAATAATGACATCACCATTTGGCCTATCGTGGGCTTATCCCGGAGGTCGCCCAACCCCGGGTGAGGCGCTAACGTCTCTGACTCGTGTAACGTAGACGAGTGTTCCGTGAGAACATAAGCTTTCGTCTGCGCATGGCTAAACCGCCCATGCACCGTTGACTGGGACTGTAAATTGTCGGCTTTTTGGAATTCGTGCAACGCAGAGCTGTAAGTGTTAAGCATGAGTGGTTGCTTGTTGGGCTAGTTGGTTCATTATCAACACATGCAACAATGCATACAACTAGAACAGACGGAACGTACAGAGGCTAAAGCGCTGACTTCCAACTGTTTTATTCCGCTCACGAAACCAGGCATAAATACATGCGCAGAGCCAGCGGGTAAAGAAAATCTGACTTTACTTTACTTGCCGATTGATTTTACTTTTGTCATTTCTTTTCTTTACCCGCTGGCTTTGCGCATGTGTTCATGCCTGGTTTCGTGAGCGGAATAAAACAGTTGGAAGTCAGCGCTCTTTACTCCCTGTCCGGGCCGTCTTTTTCAAGTTTTATGCGCAGTTACATATGTTGAAGAGTGAAACAAGTCCGAAGCGACCGTTATATTATCCACAAGGCCACGGTGCAGCTGTGCACGTATTTATTTATGCAAAGCATCTGTGAGATCCTTGCTTTGGCCTCGGTGGCGATACCGGCCCCTTCCCAGTTAACCCAGAACTTCCATCTTAGTAAAGATGCACATCCATTGAGTGGTGGTTGTAACACACTATTTTTTTATATAGCAGCCATGGTTTCCACGAGGATCATTTCAGTCTTAAACCACGCGCACTCGGAATCCCCAACTCTTGCTAGGTGTCTCCGCTGTGTCAGCCTTGTAAACGCATCAATTATGTCTTATCTACCCCATCAGTGGCCAACATATGTGATTCAGTTTATGTGTTCAGTTGTTCTATATGATACTGAATATCACATCCCTGTAGATGTATGGTTTACTATTGCTCAGTAAATGTTCCATGTTTTCATCCTCAACATTTCAAACACCAGGGCAAGATAAGATATACTGGGGCGTGGTCAGGCTGGGGCACTACCAGGGCAGGTGCCAATTACCTAATCATGTCACTCGTTTCCTGCCGTCTCGCCTTACGAAGTTGCTGTTCTCCCGAGAGGTATGTTCGAGGAAAACACACACACACACACCTCTTTTCTCTTTCTATCTCGTGAAATAAGTTTACGCTAGCAAATGAAAACAAAATCACCTATTCGGATCTGAGTTTTCCCGAAGCGCTCGTTCGGAGCTGAAGTATACTATACGGTATATCGCCTCTTCGTAGGCCCTGCAGAGAGGTTCAGTGCCTCACGGACGGCGCTGGCGGGCGTTTACGGAACGGTACGGGCTCCGTATGCAGCCGCCGCTTCCAGCAAAACACAAACCGCCTCCAGCCATCAATCACGGAAAAAAGTGCCTCCGGTGCTCTTTCTTTCTCTGCTTTCCCAACGCGGAAGCCTTTCAATAAACGAGCGCGTGGGGGAAGGAAGAATAAAACAAAATATAACGTCGACGTTATTACATACACGGGGCCAGAATACAGCGGCGTGTCAAATTCTGCTGCGCGGTGCGCAATGCGAGCGGGTGCATCGGCCGCCTGGGCGGCGAACGATTACGCGCGCGCGTCTGCCTGCTGTTGTGCCTCGCCCAAGTTCCACGTGGTCTTCGCGGCCTGCTGGCACCTGGCAGCTGTTGATGAGTCAACCCTGCACCTGGACGGCGACGGACGCGGACAATCTGGAAAAACCACGTCGCCGGCTCCTCTTGACACAAAAGTCGTTGGCCAAGCTTTTGTCAGCCGCCGAGAGCAACACTCCGAAGCAGCGTCGACCCAGCAGCTGTACGGGGTATTCTGCCTTGCTTGAGTCAACCTGGCTGCATCAGGGAGCGACTTTGCGCATGGGATTCCACGTCATCTCACTGTGGTGTCACGCTGGCGCGTGGGGTCTCCCTCACCAAACAGCGAACTGGGCATGTCTTGCCCCTTTCCTAGGTTCAGAGGGAGGCGGTGTTTGGCTTTCCCTCTTCGGGGACGGAGAGGAAGACGACGATCTCATTGGAGTATCCTGCGCATAAATTTTCTTTGCAAGGGATCTTGGGAAGGCGGACGATGTATAAAAACGCTAGCGCAGAGGCGCTCGTGTGTGATTCTCTTTTCATGTTGTACCACGCTACCATGTAAATACTGTATATAAACATTTTTTTTCTCCTTCTCCGGCTTCTCTACTCGTCCTCTCCGGGGACTCGGATGGCCCGAGTCCGCACCACGCTACCCAAAGGCGCAACAGTGGCTGGCAGCTTATGGGATTCGCCTGCGTCGGCTGCATCGAAGTGGTGAGTGCCGCGTGTTTGCTCTTCTTTTCGCCAGACTCGTTAGCGCAGATGGTCGGTAACGTGGTAGGGTGATTTTGGTAAATTTTGATTCGCAGACCAAGAATTGGGTGGCTCGTGGGCAAAATTACCTTAGAAGAGAAACGGTGTGCATATCTAAGATGGAGAAGTTTAAGGTCCAAGAACTCCTCGAAATTTGTCAGGAGCTGAATATTTCGGTCGGCTCGGTTAAAAGAAAACAACAAATTTTGGAGCACTTGGGAAAAGAGGAAGTGAGTTTAGAAGAGGCCATTGAGGCCAGAGAAACCATTTTGGCAAAGAAAGAGGAGCGTGAGCGCTTAGCCCGTGAACAAAGAGAGGAGGAAATAAGGAGGGATCGCGAGGATAAAGAACATGAAATCCGTCTGAAAGAACTGGAGCTTCGTATGTCCGTGGGAAATCAAAATTCAGGGGGTGGAGAATCAAAGATAAAGGATCTAATCCACACCTTCAAGGCGGGTGACGACATTGCATTATACCTCGTGCATTTTGAGCGAGCATGCGAAAATGCAGGGTTTAGTAGGGAGACTTGGCCACAAAAACTGATATGCGTACTACCAGGCGAAGTGTCCGATGTTATCGCAAGAATGAATAAAGAGGACTCCGAGGTGTATGACAGGGTAAAGGCTGCATTGCTACGAAAATGTCGCCTATCGACAGAGGCTTTCCGCCTGCGGTTCAGGCACTCTAAGAGGGGCAACGAATCTCATTCAGACTATGCCTACCAAATTAGAGCCAACTTTGAAGAGTGGCTCAAAAGCGCGCAAGTCTATGGCAACCATGACAAGGTCATTGAGTTGATGGTACTTGAGCAGTTTTACCGGGGAATTCCCGAGGAGGTAAGGCTTTGGGTGCAGGATAGGATGAAAGACGTAGACATGAACAGGGCAGCAGAACTCGCCGAAGATTACTGCTCACGCCGTAGTCTCCGCAATACACCACGAACTTCGGAAAAAAATGAAAAGGTAGAAAGCTGGTCGGGAAACCAGGGACGCAAGAGGTTTGCAAGAAATAACTGGAAACCCGAAAATTCCAAGTTATTAGACAATCAGCAGGGAAAGGACAGTGAGGGGACTAAGGCGGCACCTTCATCAGGTTCAAAGGCGCCTGGTGACATAGCGCATGCGTTAGAAGCGCGGAAGCCAGTTGTTTGCTACAGCTGCGGAGAAAAGGGCCACATGGCCAGGAGCTGTAAGAGGCACATGGCATTTGCCACAATTCAGGAGTCAGAGGATAGCTTAAAGCTGTTGAAGCCTTACATGAGGACACTCTCAGTGAACGGCCGAATGTGTAGGGTATTGAGGGACTCGGCGGCCACAATGGATGTAGCGCATCCAAGTTGCGTATCTTCCGAAGACTATATAGGAGAGTGTGCCTGGATTCGGCAAGTGGCAGAAAAGCAAAGCGTCTGCCTACCGATAGCGAGGGTTGTAATCGAGGGCCCTTTCGGCCAATTGTGTACGGAAGCAGCAATTTCAGCCAACCTCCCGGAGCACTTCCCTTACCTATTTTCAAATAAGTCTGAGGAAATGTTAAAAACACGTGGAGAATCATTTGCCACCGAAATAGCTTGCATGGCCCTTACCCGTTCGAAGGCGCGCGAGCTGACGCAACAGCTGAGCAGCTCACCCTCTGGGGAACAGACGTCCGAGGGCAGTGTAGGAAAACCTGAGGTAGTTGCGACGGAAAATGAGTCTGCCATGCGAGTTGTCGAGACGGAAACTGGGGCTATGGTCGACAACAGCGAGGAAATATCTCTAACGCCCGAAAACGAGGACTTGGTGACAGGCTCGGTGTTAACACCCGCGTCCACCAGTTGGTGTCAGCTAGCCAGAACTGACCGTGCAACGCTAGTGGTCGATCAAAAGGCGGATCTCGCACTCTCTATGCTGCTAGATGCCATACATAAGGAAGGTAACTCTAGGAAGAACGTTTCGTTCTACACCCAAAACGAGGTGTTGCATCGCAGGTATGAGAACGCTAAAGGGCGGGTCTACAACCAAGTGGTAGTTCCACTAAAATACCGGCGGAACATTCTCGACCTGGCCCACAGCAACGCCTGGGCGGGCCACTTAGGTATAAAGAAAACGAAAGCTAAGCTGGCTCAGGAGTTCTACTGGCCCGGGTGCTGGAAGGATGTAGAGATGTTTGTCCGTGGATGCGACACTTGTCAGCGGATAGGAAAATCAACAGACAAATGGAAGGCACCAATGAAACTAGTGCCAATAGTCACAGAACCCTTCCGTCGGCTCGTGATTGACATCGTGGGGCCTCTGCCTCCATCTAAATCAGGATATCGGTACGTCCTGACCGCGCTGTGCGTTGCCACCAAGTTCCCGGAGGCAATCGCACTGAAAGAGTTGAGTTCAGTATGCGTGGTGGACGCATTGTTGTCTATTTTTTCTCGGGTGGGTTTTCCCTCGGAGATACAGTGTGACAACGGAAGTGTGTTCACAAGCTGCCTTACGACTACATTCCTAGAACGCTGCGGGATAAAAATCGCGCATAGCTCTATTCACCATCCACAGTCGAACCCTGTGGAACGCATGCACTCGGTCATGAAACGCGTTTTGCGAGCTTTGTGCTTTGAGCATAAAAGTGACTGGGAGGGGTGTATACCAGCTGCGATGTTTTCTCTGAGGTCGGCCCCACACGAGAGTACGGGTTTTAGTCCGGCTGAACTTGTCTACGGCAGGAACTTGAGAGGTCCGCTGCACTTAATACGAGAGTCATGGACTGGATATGGGGAGGACCCTAATGTAGTTTCCTATGTACTGGATTTATTGGGGCGACTGGGGACTACACGCGAAGTGGTGGAGAGCAACATGCGCGCAGCACAGGCGCTTTCCAAGGCCCGTTACGATAAGTCAGCTCGAAAGCGAGTCTTTAGAGTGGGCGATGAGGTGATGCTGTTGTGCCCTTCAAGAAAAAACAAGCTGGACGTACAATGGGAGGGACCAGCGACAGTGTTGTCAGTGCTTTCAGACACCAACTACGAGGTAAAGTGGGGCCGGAAATGCCCCAAAGTGTATCACAGTAACCTAATGAAACCCTACATGCGACGAAAAGCAGTAGTAAACCTTGCACTCAATGTTCCTGAGGATGAGGGCGCGGAAATCCTTTGTCTTTCCGATGGCACGGTCAGCAGCACATTGTCCGATAGGGTAGACACAGGGAACACCCTAAGTAAGGCTCAAGAGGAAGATTTAGAGCTTTTAGTACAGGAATTCGCTACCGTTTTCTCCGAGAAGCCAGGCAAAACGGATGTGATTAAGCACGACATTGAGCTGACGGTTAACAAGCCGATCAGCTGTAAGCCGTATCGGGTGTCACCTAGACAGAGAGAGATACTAGAGGCCGAAATTCGCCGCATGATCGACCTAGGTGTTATCATCGAAGCAGACAGTGATTTCACCTCGCCTTTGATTTTGGTTGAGATTCCGGGCCGTGATCCAAGGCCATGCGTGGACTATCGCCGCCTGAACTCTGTAACAGTCGACCAGACTTACCCTATTCCTAACATTGAAGAGAGGGTAGAGACAGTGTCTAAGGCGAAATACATTTCTACGTTAGACCTTGTTAGGGGGTATTGGCAGGTCCCTTTGACAGAGCGCGCGAGTCGATACGCTGCTTTTATCTCACCCCTGGGCACTTTTCGTCCTTTGATGATGAGCTTTGGGCTCAAGAACGCGCCGTATTGTTTCAGCCGCCTGATGGATAAGGTTCTCCACGGGCTCGAGAAATTTGCGCTGCCTTACCTAGACGATGTGGCGATATTTTCGGACAAATGGGAAGACCATGTTGAACACCTTCGGATGGTTTTGGAACGGGTCAAAAATGCAGGTCTTACGGTAAAGAGAGAGAAATGTCATTTGGGCTGTGCTGAAGTAAGCTATTTAGGGCACATTGTAGGAAATGGGCGTCGTCGACCGTCCGAACTCAAGGTAGCCGCGGTGGTCGGTTATCGTCGTCCCAGCACTAAGACCGAGATGAGAGCATTCCTCGGCCTCACAGGTTACTATCAGCATTACGTCCCGAATTACTCCGAGATTGCCAGCCCTTTGACAGATAGTTTACGCAAGACCGAACCTGTGAACATTCAATGGGACTCTAAAAAGGAAGACGCTTTTCAGAAGCTGAAGCACGCATTGAGTGAGAAACCCGTCTTGAGGGCACCGGATTTTGCAAAACCTTTCACTATTCAGTGTGATGCAAGCGAACGCGGTTTAGGTGCAGTGCTATGTCAGACGGACCAGAGTGGAGAGGAGCGGCCGGTTTTGTATTTGAGTCGCAAATTGAGCAGCAGGGAAGAGGCTTATAGCACTTCGGAAAAAGAATGTGCTTGCATTGTTTGGGCCGTACGAAAACTAGGCTGCTATGTTGCTGGCTCTAAGTTTATTATAGAAACTGATCACTCTCCACTAACCTGGTCACACCAAATGTCACCTAAGAATGGTCGTTTGCTCAGATGGAGCATAGCACTGCAGCAGCACAATTTCGAGGTGCGCTACAAGAGAGGTGGCCTTCATACAAATGCAGACGCCCTAAGTCGAGCGTTTTGACTCGTCAAAAGACGCGGACGGTTTGTTTGATTTTTTGTTTACCTTTACCTAGTTTATGTGTACTTTTTTTTCAATGTGTTACAGTGAGGGCGTAGAGAAATTTTTCACTGACTCCCTCGTTGTCCCGAGCTCTACAGTTTGCTTGTTTAGCTTGATTATAATGTTATCTCGATTCCAAATGGAGTTACGTATGAAAGAGTTACTGGACACTTGTCCCGATTGGTATGCACATTGTTTCCTTGAGCTTAAGTTATTAAGATAAGATGTTTGCTTTGTAAAATCGGAGGCCTGGCGATGAGAGTGGCGTGCACGCGGTGCTTGTCGCATTGTGTGTGGCTGACAAAGGTCGTTTCTTGGAGCTTGTCACCCACTTTTCACCGAAGCGGGGCGCAGAAGCCAGCTCTTGGAGCATTCCAGTTTGACCAGGCCCTTCGAGAAAGCAAGAGCCTTGCCGGAACGTCGCCGACATCGACCCGGCCGAGCTGCATGGAACAACTCGACCTCCCGATGTATCATCTGGCGGCGGGGGTGCTGTTGTGCCTCGCCCAAGTTCCACGTGGTCTTCGCGGCCTGCTGGCACCTGGCAGCTGTTGATGAGTCAACCCTGCACCTGGACGGCGACGGACGCGGACAATCTGGAAAAACCACGTCGCCGGCTCCTCTTGACACAAAAGTCGTTGGCCAAGCTTTTGTCAGCCGCCGAGAGCAACACTCCGAAGCAGCGTCGACCCAGCAGCTGTACGGGGTATTCTGCCTTGCTTGAGTCAACCTGGCTGCATCAGGGAGCGACTTTGCGCATGGGATTCCACGTCATCTCACTGTGGTGTCACGCTGGCGCGTGGGGTCTCCCTCACCAAACAGCGAACTGGGCATGTCTTGCCCCTTTCCTAGGTTCAGAGGGAGGCGGTGTTTGGCTTTCCCTCTTCGGGGACGGAGAGGAAGACGACGATCTCATTGGAGTATCCTGCGCATAAATTTTCTTTGCAAGGGATCTTGGGAAGGCGGACGATGTATAAAAACGCTAGCGCAGAGGCGCTCGTGTGTGATTCTCTTTTCATGTTGTACCACGCTACCATGTAAATACTGTATATAAACATTTTTTTTCTCCTTCTCCGGCTTCTCTACTCGTCCTCTCCGGGGACTCGGATGGCCCGAGTCCGCACCACGCTACCCAAAGGCGCAACACTGCATGCATGCCGCGAAGAGCTTCAGTCCTGACACGAAACAGCGACTGCTGCTGCGCGCAGGTTCGGTTTCCCCCGTTTCGTAACTGCATTACGGTGAAGCCTGCACACTAAACAAGATAAACAAAGAACGACACATTTTTTTTCTCTCGTTTTTGTCAGTTTTTATCAATTTCGCCTCGTTTTATTCAGTGGATACAAAAAGCAGAGCACCGAATGAGATGCGTGAGTGTTTATGCACACACACGCGTGAATTGTGTGATATGCAGCCGGCCATCGGTTAAAAAAAAATGAAGCACGTAAAACTGTTTGAAACTACGCTGCTCGCCGAGCGAGTACGATATTCCATCGCTTCGAAACCGCAACGCGAATAAAAGAGGACAAGTACAGAAGGAACACACAACGATATCACGAGCGCTTGCGATATCCTAACGTGTTTACTTTTTTTGTACTGTTTTATTGAAGGTGTGATATTGAAGAACTGCAAACCAACTCACCCAAATCGAAGTTCTACTGCATCAAAATTCCGCTCGTGGACTTCTGTTCTCTGTTCGTGTAGCTTTTTTCCGTGCCTATTCTCGCACTATTATTTCGCGTAGTGCGCCCGCGTAGATAATATTTCTCTCTTTATCGATACATACGCTTCTACTTCAAATAAGCCACTCTCTCGCTCTCTCTCTCTCTCGTACCCACATCATACCTCCAGACATATCAATTTTTTATTTATATTTGGTAAATATGGGAGGTAGGCCACGTAAGAGCCGCCTATTCTAGCATCATGACAGTAATGTGCAAGATAAGCACACAAACAAGAAAAGTTAGAAACAAAAGAAGAAGAAAAAAACTAATCAGAGGCATTATGTACATACTATATGCCTTATAGGGTTTTTAATGCATGAATGAGTACAGTATGTGTGGGCATAGTCTAGTTCATATATCGGGATCAGAATGCGGATATAGTCCGTATACAAATTGTGGCAATGTATAATATGAACTAGAGACAGATACTTAGATTTGCGTTCATTAAAAAATCGTGAAGGGCGCTGAGTGCGCGCCTTTGATTATCAGAATGTGGCCGCGGTCCAAGTATTTTTCTAGTCGTAAATGCTCGTCTGTCGAGTCGGTTCAAGCGATCACTCAGTTCAGCGCGTTGTTGACCACATTGCGGACATTCTATAAGAATATTCTCCTCTGACGCATCGACATGATCACAGCGGTCGCAGTACGGGGACGTTATTCTTTTTATGCGGTATAGGAAGTGAGGTCTGTATGCAATACCTAATCGTAGACGGTGCAGTAGTTGTCAAACGGTCTATTGATCTCTCGATCAGGTGAAAATCGGAGAGACGGATCTATTTGATATAATAGTGAAAACTTTGTATCTTCGTCAAACCAAGCGTTCGTGCATAATTTGTGGCACAGTTAAAAAAAAAAAAACCCTTCCTGATTCTTGAGAAATAAACGGGCTCTGGTGTCGAGTGAACCTTTTTGTTTGCTGCAGTGGTGATTTGACAGCAATTTTGTTTCATATTACTCCTACGTGACTTGTAAGCTACTTCGACGTGTAAAACTCCACAAATTATTATTGTTATCATTAACAGATATTAGGCAGGTAGTCATGCATCACATGAGACGTGACGCCCTCTACACTGCTGGTTTTGTAACAGCCTTGTGTTACCTGCAACGACATCCATTGTATTCTGAGTAGCAAGCAGAGCCTCGTATCCGCACACGAACACGATTTGTTCGCTTCTGGCGATGTGCATCGATTTATATCTTTCTTGGATTGCTTACAAGTACACAGAAGCAGAAACAACAAATAACAATTCGCATATGCAGCGAACATGTTAACATGCAGGTGAAGCAAAGTGTCAACTAAATACACGAAATAAGTAAATAAAAACACGAACAAATTCAAGTTTTTAATATTCACAACGACGACAGCTGCTAATGGAGAACCGTCCGTGGTGAATGCTGCCCGCCGGTGTCCCACTTGAGGAAATAATGTAGTCGTCGTTATGAAATAAAGTGTGAAAGAGTGAACAAGAATGGCAGTGAGTGATGTACACATTGCAGTATCAATTAAACTTACATATAGCTAAAATACTAGGTGAGCACCCGGACATGTTATGTTCAAGCTTTTAAACGACCATCCGGCGTACATTTGGACTTCCCCTATTTCGTTTTTTGATTTCAACTCCCCTTCTCCTTGAACATCAACTTAGGATAGCAAACTGAAATCTCGTTCGGTCGGCATTCTCATCTTTAATTCGTACCAGCGTCCCGTTCGAGAAATTTCGATTCTGCGACGGATCATTGTTGTGGAGAGAAAGTACTACGAAGCTTGTTGAGTTTCGCAAAAGTGTGGTTTTTTCAATATACGTGAATTCCACATAGTATTTTAAACGGAATGCATATAAGGAAAATACGGTGATCACTCTTGAGTTGTGGAATATTTAAACATATCTGTCGTATACTTACTATATGCTTCATACTTGAACGAATTATATATCTCTTATCGAACTGTAGGAGTGCAGGCTCACTCGTGAATGCTATATGTCACCTCTATCCAAAGCGGCAAAAAACAAGAGAGAGAGAGAGAGAGAGAAAGAGAGAAGGTAGAAGTGAAGTAGATATAAAGTAATTTAAGCCGCTGTGGATATATCTTGACATTTAATAACGGTGTCTCGTTGTTATAGCTCGAGGGCGCGGGTTCAATTCGCAATATCATTTCGATGGGGTAGGAAAATAAAGAATGGCCGTGTGCGTTATATAGGTGCAAGTATACAAGCAAGTACATGCGTGGACGTCCAAATGGCGAGCGCAAAGTGGCGGGTGGTGTGTGTGTGTGGGGGGGGGGGGGGGGCTGTTTGCTCTTGGCATTTCAGACAATATGCAGTAGCAATCAGCTGCAAATCTTCATTAGTACATTCAGGTTACAGCATTCAGGACTGTCAGCCAGTTTCGCACATTACGCCACTCTTGCCGGTGATGTCACGGCAGTGGAAGAAAGGCTGATAGTATTGAATGCTCCCCCCCCCCCCCACCCTCTTTCAGATGCACGCTCCTGCAAGAAGTTCTGCGAATGCCCTTGAGTTCACGCTAAAGAACCCCGGGTAGGCGAAATAAATCGGACCCCCCCCCCCCCCCTCTCCACGCCCCTGAATGGTGTTTCTCGTAATCGTATGGTCAGGTTTTGGCACGTAAATCGCCAGTTATTGTAAAGTAATTTATTTCATATTAGGCGACCCACATAAAGTAGGGATACGGGTTGTTCAAGCACCGACTGTGCTGCGTGGATTAGATATAAATCCAAGGACGCAAAAAAAAAAACAGTGCGTAACACTTTCGCTTCGCTGATCATGTACCAACCGGCCCGAATAAGCAATCTAATATAAGTCCAAGCGTGGCTAAGAACGCCAAAAGCCAATAAACCGGAATGAGAAATAGCCTTGACTAAGTCAGAAAATAAATAAGGGAATACAAAACAAAAGAAAACAAGAAATAAAATGACCATGATAGCGAGGTTATAGTTATGCCTTCAGTGCAAATCAAGGCTTCGGACGTAGCTCCAAGTGTAGCTCAGGCCAAGAACACACCCAATCTGGGTTGCATCTAAGTTCCGCGCCGTTATAGAGCCACAGGCGACTTCACGCGTAAGTAATGCAGCAGATCAAAAGTAACGAATACCCACTTTACATAGATACGCTTGCATGTTTCAAGCTCGCGTCATATATAGATATGCCCCGCCGCAGTGGTCTAGTGGCTAAGGTACTCGGCTGCTGACCCGCAGGTCGCGGGTTCGATTCCCGGCTGCGGCAGCTGCATTTCTGATGGAGGCGGAAATGTTGTAGGCCCGTGTACTCAGATTTGGGTGCACGTTAAAGAACCCCAGGTGGTCGAAATTTCCGGAGCCCTCCACTACGGCGTCTCTCATAATCAAATGGTGGTTTTGGGACGTTAAACCCCACAAATCAATCAATCAATCATATATAAATATCCCGCTCCTTCACCCAAGAAATGCAACGAGCACAGCGGCATTCGCAAGCCAGTCGCGCTGCTCTCAAGAAATCACCGCACCGGCTGCTGGCGAGCGCGCACTTTCGTTCGCGTATACTGTACACTTACGCACTCCATGGCCTTTGCGGCGTCTCGGAAATAGTTACTGCCGAAATAACTCGGTATCCTCTCTCGCGCGGACACGTGTACACTGTTCCCGAAAGGGCCAATCACCGAGCGCATTTACTTGTGTTATTACGCGCCTCTAAGTGCCACTCGGCACTCTCTTCCTTTTATTGCCGCGAACAGCAGAGAGACGGCCGCCTGCATGCTTGGAATAGTAGCGGGATCGCCTTGATAGTCGACCGTAAAACGGGAGCGATGGCGGCATTTTCGCAGGCACTGCCCACTCATCCACCACGTGAAACCGGACTCGTTCGTAGAACAAGTGGCCACAAAGCTTGCTCAATGTGCTCGTAGCCGTTAGGGCAAGCGAGTATTAAAGTTACTACAGCAGCACGTCCTGATATGTATACGATGACGTGTAACATCCCGCTTTGATCTTATTGGCCAGCGTATAATCATCGTCACAGTGCTATAGCCTAACCGTCGGTCAGCACGCGACTCAGCCGAGTTCATGAAGTATTTCACACATTAATTAGTCAGATTTCACCTTGATAACTGCACCGGATTAACAAAACTTCTCATTATTACTGCAGAGTTTCTACCTCATATATGAATTTAAGTCCAAGCAACCGCCGCAGCAAATGACTATGTTTTGATTGCACATCGGATGCCATATTTGGAGCAATAGGTCGCGACGACGCCTAAGTGCCGCCACTGGTATCACCAGGTATCCGCATGTGTATGCACGTATGGTTTGTGCCGTGCAAGACAAGTGGTCCCCGACTGAGTTCTTACGTATTGGCAAACGGAGCACCCAGAGAACTGATAAATTCCTCAGTTTCCGTGATTACTGCATATGCTGTAAATATTGTACATTGTCCACTTTATTTTACTTTTCTAATCAATTTTTCTTTACTTCCATCGATTCTGTTCCATGCTCCATTCCCACTCCCCCCCTTCTTTTAATTTACTCCATTACTAACACACCTTCATTTATCAGAAAGACTGCCAGAAAAGAAAAATAGCGCAGGCACAGGCACAGGCACAAAGACAGCTTCAGCATGTGAGTAGGCAATAGCAAAAGCAGAAAAAGGAGGAAAGGGAGTACCAACGTCCACAAGGGGCATCTGTGGCTAACGTAATGATAAAGTCATGTTTAGAAATATCTTCGCAAGCTAAGTATAGAATTCTTTTACTGCCGCATCATAAAGGAGATTGGTGGTACAGTGTCAAGACGAGTTACATTCTAAGTGACCACTGTTTAAACTGTGCTCTCTGGATACATTTCCTTGGTTCGGATATCTTCAGAGGCTTGTGTTTCCATGCTCTAGATGGAGCCAAACTCGAGAAAAGCATGCGCGGCTCCTTTGAGCGAGCCACCGTGTATCAATTACAACACTCTAGACACTCGGGTAAGTATTTCAAAGCCACTTCTGGCATCTCTCCTTGCTGATACAAAAAAAAAAAATGCTCAGTTGGTGAGACCAAAAACCTACTTCGCCCTCATTTCTCGTCAACGCACTTTATGGAGTAACGACACCGTATCCTTATTTACCGTGCATGCGAAACTTGAGAAGTATGGTCAGTGAAATGGCTTGCTATTTCTAGAGTTCATAGATCCAAACCAAACAAGAAAAAGTTAGGAAAGCATAGAACGCGACCGTCAAATAAGTCATGGAAACCACAGACGTCCAATGCACACACTGACTTCAAATGCACACAGACCCGCAGCCATGGGGGAAGAGGGGAGGGAGAATTCAGCCTCCATCGCCTCCTCCCACCTAAATTAGGATGAAGGGGGTGTTTCACCGGGATTAAATAATGAAAATAAAAGTTTTTCAAGGCTTTCAACGAATGCGCCCCCTAACCCCCATGCCGAAAAAAAAAATTCAGGCTAACGCTATGCGGTACTTATGACAATACTACATTGCTGACGTCGATAGAAGGAAAGAAGTGGAAATTTTAAGGGCTTTTTTCTTTGTTAAACACAATATTAATTAGAACTAGCTGACAACATTGCCAATAAACGTATAAGGGATATTATTAGAAGTAATTCTATTCTAAATGCGAAGAAAGAAAAGTACACCAAAAGAGAACTTGCCGACCGAACCTGTGACCTTCGAATAATGCGTCCGACGCTGTGCCAACTGAGATACCATGGCGGTTTTCCTGATCTACATTGTATGGGGCATATATGTGCATTTTAACGTGAGAGCGTCGGTCAGCGCCACCACCAGTCATGACGTCGATAGTGGCATTCATGTGCAGAGGAAGCGCGAATACGCTTTGGAAGATGGGGCGCTGCGGCACGTGACGTGTCCGCATGGAGATTAATGGGGTAATGACACCATTTTTCGGAGGTGCGTTTACACTGTCGTACAAATATACCTTACACAAGGTTGGCTCTGATTAAGGGCGAGACTCAGCAAATGCTGAAAAGGTATTTTATTTTTATATTAAAGTCAATTTTTCCCTGGCACACCTACCAGCATCAATACTATAGTTGGACGTCATGGTACAAACACTAATTCTGGTGACTTCACGCAGCAGCCTGGCTAGTTGTGAAGACGTAAGGCACCGAAACTTCCAAAATGGCTGCTTATGCGCCACCAACAGAGCCACAGCACCGAGCGGCTGTGAAAACGTCACGAATGGGTGAGAGACAAAAAAGCAGGCAAGAGGCAATGATGTTTGCTCAGTGTCGGCAGAAATACCATGTTCACGGGTTTTATATATATATATATATATATATATATATATATATATATATATATATATATATATATATATATATATATATATATATATATATATATATATATATATATATATATATATATATATATATATATATATATATATATATATATATACATACGTAGGTCTTATTTGTTTTCCGTTTAACACGTAATGTACACATTTTTTTGTAACGCATGTTTGTGTCTGTGCATGTTCTGTTCTGTGTACATATTATGTTGCAATGTTATTACTGTCTAATGTATCTGAGAAAAAAATTATTCTAAACACAAGACGCACACACACACACGTACGTACGTCGAAGTATCACGTGAATGACGTCTTTAAAGAACGCACGTCACGCAGCCTAGCGGAGTATCCTTCAAGCTGAATTACGGAGTCGTTCACTTCGCTCTACGTGGTCTGGTGCTTCCACGCGCACCATGATTAGTGCTTAGAATTAGTGTCTGTATATAATTTAATTACACCCTCGTTTTATTCCGCACTGCTTATACGAGGTAACTAAAACAGCGCGCTGAGAAGCAGTGCTGCCTATAGACAATGTTATGAAGGGTTTTTGAGTGCCGCCGTGTTGGCTGTAAACCCTTGTGCTTTGCACCTTTAACAACTAAACAAACAGTGTTATGGTGTTATGGTGGACGCATGCACATGGAAACAGTTGAGTTAGTGTCTACAATGTTTCATGGCTTTACCAATTTTATATCGCGACATACAAAAAAAAAATTGGTCTGAATCTACATGCATGTTACACTGTAAATGTCGTCGAAAGACGATAGTCTTGCGTCTGGAGAGAGTGAACAAAACGTTTATTTGATGTTCTGCGCAAGAAAAATGGTGAATGGTATTCTGAAGGCGCTGCGTTAGTATGCCTCGAGCGTATAGCGGAGGCGAACAAGCGCATCTAGGCACGTTAGACACAAGCGCCATCTGGCACTTATCTTCGAAAACGAAGGCACGCGCGACCATGGAGAAAGATGCGCGCCAGTCTCGGAGGTGATAAGGTGTAGAATGCAAAGCGACGGGCCGGTGCCACCACCGTGTCGTCGTAGCAAAATGTTGGAAACACCTCCTTGAGCATCGCGTTGCACTGTCAGCGCAGCGCGATAAACGCTACAGTCTTTAAAGTTACTTGTATGTGCCTTTTCTAGTATAAAGGCAAACATACAGAACATAGAAGTGATGTCATGGCACCTGAGATATGCGCAATATTTGCTTTTTTAATTGACAATGGCACAGCTATGAACGCTAAACCTGGAGCAATATTGGTGGGCGCTGCGGATGGGGTGGGCCGTTTGGAGCCGTTTGAGGTATCGTTAGGGTGGACAAACAGACAAATGTATTGGCAGACAGACAGACCAAAATTTTTCTGTCGAAGGTCGCCGAAGAAGGCTATCGTCTTAAAAAAAAAAAGTCTTTCAACCCCCTATTCCCCAACCCCAGTATAGGGTAGCATACCGGATACTAGCATCTGGTTAACCTCCCTGCCTTCCTTTTTCTTTCGTTTCTCTCTTTCTTTTAAAAAAAGAAAACATCGACTTACCAGCCCAAGAAGGCAGGAAAATTGGAGGAAAAGAACGGCAGGGAGGTTAAATAGTCTATAGGCAGCCGGCTCGCTACCCTGCGCATAGGAGGGGGATGGGGGAGATGAAAGATAGAGAGCAGAGAGGATAGCGGCACTCACATGTTTTAGGTAAAATAGTCTATGCGGTGAATATATAGCAGAACATGTCAAGCCGCGACGCATGGGAGGCACGCTATCGGGCACGAACTCGAACCGATCTGGCGATCACGTCCCATCGTTTACAGCGTGCGTTCCGTGTAAGCGACTTCATATCTTGCAAATCAAAAATCTTGACTATAGATTTTCACTGTGTTTTCCGCGTTACCCCTCCGTGATTAGATACTTTGAACGGTAACTCTTCCGTTGCGCTAAAGAAGCAGGTACCACAAGGATTGGTTGCTGTGGGTCCCCTCGAAGGCGTCCTTACGCGGTCATTTAACATTGTGCGATTTCCAGCGAAGATTAGAAGTATAGGGTATATTACGTCTATACGGGCATGTTAAGTGGGTAGTGAAATAAAATATTTGAGCGCATGCAAAACACGCCCTCGGAGTCACCAGCTGAGAATCCGGCCCTGTGCGGTTGACCGTCATTTTGTCGTGACGCCTCTGACGTCAGGTGCAGCACAGACAGGAGCCTTTGCCTTCTATCACAGTTTCAGCCGCTACAAAGCAATCAGTGTAGTTCCAAGCTGAAGAAAGCTAAAGTATACCTCGTTTTCGCGCGTCGGCGACCACGGAACAATAGGAAGTTTTAGAACAGCGCACCGCGAGCCCTTGCGGTGTGGTCGCTGCCACTGCGCATGCGTCGTAACGCGAGTCGGCATTCGCGTTCGCGGCCCGCACGCAGAAAATCTGAAATAGCGTGTGGCGATTGCAGCTCGCATGTGGCCCGCAAACGCTGGTTTAGAGGCTATACGGTGTCGCTGCGATCGTGCGTTGCGGTTTGCAGCAGGGCAAACGCTATTCTAAATCTCATATGGCTCCCGCTACGCCCTTAACGCGAGCAGCACTTGCAAACGGTATTCTAAATCTCCCTAATATCGGCCGCCGGAATGCACACGCTCGCAAGGCTATAGGTGCTTGTTGCGTCACGACTCGCCAGTGCGCTGGGCTTTCTCGACCTTCAAGTTGCTCGCGTGCTTATGGACGATTTGATTTGATATGTGGGGTTTCGCGTTCCGAAACAACCATATGATTATGAGAGACGTCGTAGTGGATGGCTCCGGAAATTTCGACCACCTGGGGTTCTTTAACGTGCACCCAAATCTGAGCACACGGGCCTACAACATTTCCGCCTCCATCGAAAATACAACCGCCGCAGCTGGGATTCGATCCAGCGACTTGCGGGTCGGCAGCCGAGTATCTTAGCCACTACACCAACATGGCGGGGCTCACGTGCTTATGAAATATATTCAAATGTGAATTATGTACTCGACCAAATACGTTAAAATTTCGCTAGCTTATTTGTGAATGGACAAGGATTAGCTAGATTAGCTCACATAACATAGATTATGATCGAAAATTGGGTGTCGTGACCACTTTAACATTACAAACTTAATAACGTAGAAGACTGAACTTTTCATTTTTTGCCCGTCGTGGTGGTCTAGTGGCTTAGGAGGCGATTCTTTCGAATAAACAGTTGGAAGTTTAGCGCCCGACCTTTCTGCTCTCTCCTCTGTCGTTTCTCTGATCCGTGTTTTTCAAGTTTGCGCTACTGTGTACCCCACAGACTAAGGCACTCGGCCACTGACCTGCAGGTCGCGGAATCGAATCCCAGCCCCGGCGGCCACTGCTTGAGGCCCGTGTGCTTAAGTTTGAGTGCTCGTTGAAGAACCCAAGGCAATCGAAATTTCTGGACCCCTTCACTACGGCGTCTATCCAAACCTTGTGCTGATTTTGGGGCGCTAAATCCCAATTATTATTATTATTATTATTATTATTATTATTATTATTATTATTATTATTATTATTATTATTATTATTATTATTATTATTATTATTATTAAATTTCTCACTCTTAATATGGGTGGTGCTTACATTACCAGCTAATAAGTACTACGGCTTGAACAAAAAAAAAAAAACACCTGGCAGTGCTAACGCAACTTTCTGACATGAATGACAGCCCTGGAGCTCGTGCTTGTTATTAGGCTGTAACCGACCACAGCACTCCATGAATACGCACAATGACTAGCGGCTGTCAACTGACTATATTATGATCTAGCTTGACCGAATAGCAGAAAGCAGCGAGCTCACCCAATCGTGATGTAGGGGTGGAGGAGTACAGCGACGCACGTCGGGAGCTCGGCTGAAGAGTGTCCCTGCCCCCCTTTCTTCTTCGATGGATGGCTGAAACGTGGTAGTACAAGATGTCATTTGTTAGTGGAAGACTTACGCCTCACTGGCGGGAGAAGAGTGAAAAAAAAAAGAGCTCGAGAAAAAGAAAAAAAAAATGCGAAAAGAGAACTACAATCGATATCGTACGTAACGAGCAAATTATTCTGTACAAAAAACTCGTGCAACTCACTGACCGGCTCGCATGTAAATAAATCCCTCATAAGGAATGAGACATCGGCGATGTCGAGTTGAAGATCTTCAGGCCAGCAGCATTGCAAAGTGTGTTATTTTTATGCCACGAACGCACTGATTGAGACTAATTCTTGCTCGCAATAATAATAATAATAATAATAATAATAATAATAATAATAATAATAATAATAATAATAATAATAATAATAATAATAATAATAATAATAATAATAATAATAATAATAATAATAATAATAATAAACAGCAGGTAAACTTGGTAGCGTATTTCTTTCGTTTTTCTTTTAATGCGGAGAGAGTGAGAAATGCAGTTTATTTTCTTGAATAGAATGCTTACGTACAGAGGTCCACCACAGTCGAAGTATAGTCACGAGATTTAGCTAACAGCCTAGACCTGTTCACTAGCTGTAGCTGGTCCTTTTGATTTGGCGTTCACGCCTCAGTATACAATATATTGCATCCGGTGTGCGGTAATCGAGAAAAGTCTTATTTGAACGTGCCCACCACCAGTCGTGTGAACATTTATAGGCTGTGTAAAGTCTCCAGTCACGTGAACGTTTGATATAGGCGAAGCTTCTAAAGCCGTAGGTAGGTCTGTGCATGCTTGTCTCTCCTGGTACGGTGACCGCCTAATTCTTTGACTCACTCAGCAGGTGCAGACGTACGGACGGACAGAGAATGCGCGGTTTACCGATAAAACCGTCCGAAGTTTCGCACCAGTCATCACCATTCACTCTGTGGATCTGCCGTGATTTTTTCACATTGGAATACTGAATATAAGTATGTGATAGTTCGTACTTTTCTTTATTCGTCCATAATAGTGGTTTTGGGTAACTTTTGAGACAAAAACTACCACGTGAAAAAAGAGGAGCAGCAGACGTTACACATGATGCATTAAAGCCTGCTTAGGCACAGTCATCTTTTAAAGAAAAAAAGTCTTACGTAAGAGTTTACATTCTCTCGATGCTTCATCTTGTCGTTCTCAGAAACGATAAAGGGTTACCGCCAACTGCGAGAAAAGATAAATAATAGAGCTGGAAGATCGATAGGAGGAGTGGCGATTGCTTTCGTCTTACTTCCGATCGAAGTCACTGCACAATTATTCAGGTGCCTTTACACCGCCTCTCTGCAGTGCATGCGTACACACGGTCCTGCTTCATCAAACGCGAGCGTCATCTTCACAAACAGGCCACGTCACTACAAGGAGTCGGGGCGTTTCTCATTCATTTCATCCAGCCGAGAACGAATATCCAGTCAGTGACGACGACAGACAAAGCAACACCGTTTCAAAGTATATACTCCGGTTCTTTTTGCGACTGAGGGAGTGTGCGGGACACGTTAAGATCTGTCATATATAAAACAAAAGGAGGATGTTTAACGTAGAGAAAAGAGCCCTTCGCAAGCGGGGACGACGTTCGAAAGGGCGAATGATTGCCGCTTATATCAGGCGTCGACACAGAGAGCAAAGGAATCGACAGGTCCACCAAAGCCTCCCCGGTTTCATTTCAAATATGGTCTCTGCAATATTGCCCTTAGGTGGTGGGAAAAAAATGAAATGAAATATGGCATAAGAGAGACGAGGGAAAGGCGTTAGAAACAATGGCGTATAATGAGGGACTCGAAGGGATGTATAGGGTGACCCGATGAGCAAATCAGATTTCGCTTCGCTTCTGCTTTTGAAAACTTAAAAAAAGGAGAACAGGATGGTCGTTCGAAAAAGGAAAAAAAAATCTGACAATAACAAAAAAGTCAATGCTCCCTCCATTTTGCCCACCCTCTACACTCACTTCAGTTTACTTTTCTCACGTCTAGACAGAGCATCGAAGTGAAGGTTAGAGGACACCACAAAGAACAAAAAAAAAATGATTTAGAGGAATGGGAAATGAAATGGAAGGAACTAGTTGCGATAACAACAAAGGAAATCTATGAGAGAGCAATTTGTAAGCGACAGATTTTTTGCTGTCTTTTTTTAGGCGCAAGAGAGAGCGAGTGTGTTCACTTGTCCAATTCCGGTCTTTACCGTACAAAAATGTCTCAGCAATACCAAAACATCTGCGATTGAAGGTTTTTGCTCTTTCTGTGCTCCATGATTCTTATCGCTTGATGGCTGTGTTTTGTTTGTACTTTCTGGTTCATTCAAGTTGCCATATATACTTGTTATCGACTCGAGAGCATCGCCAACAAGTCTTAATGATCGTGTGTGTGTGTTTGTAAGCGTGTGTACGTGTATGTATGTATGTATGTATGTATGTATGTATGTATGTATGTATGTATGTATGTATGTATGTATGTATGTATGTATGTATGTATGTATGTATGTATGTATGTATGTATGTATGTATGTATGTATGTATGTATGTATGTATGTATGTATGTACCCGTGTGTACGTGTGTTTATATTTTATTATTTTGTTCCTGGTTTTATTTTCTTTGTGATCACAGTTCAATCATGTGTCGTGGGAAAGCAGGCAAGAAAGAATAGTTAGCATTACCATATGCAATGAATATAGTATGCTTAGATTTGTCTACGTGAAACAGCAAGCAGCATCTTCTGCATACTCACCTGTCATCCATCAATATGTAAAAGATTATTTTTGTTTTTTTTTAGTCTCCCATTCAGTTCACCTAATTTACGAATAGGACTGGAGATGAGATGATGACATCGCCTATCTTATCACCTCTTTGAATGTAGCAGCGAATAGCCGTTTAGAAGTGCAGTCGACAACATTTCAGCGGCTGAACGGACCTATTGTAGTTCTCCACGCTCGACAATATTTTCAAACACGCATCACTGTTATCTAGGCACTGTTGTAATTCCTTAGGACAGAAGACTTACACGAGTGGCTGTAGACTGTTGATGATGCCGTACGCCGCACAAGACTGCCGCTTTGTGTTGTGACGTTATGTGAGCGTGTTTGCACTCCCCCACCTTTATATATCTCTCTGTTTTCACTTTTCTTTCAATCTCATCCGTCCATTCACCCTGTGAAGGGTAGCATACCGGTTACGCTAAACTGGTTATCATCCCTGACTTTCCTCTTTTTCGTTTTTCTTCCTTCCTTCCTCCCTTCCATTATGATTGTACCTCTAAGTAATAATATTTCAGTTTTCAGAGTTTAAGGACCTGTAAACTAAATATGTTTATGAGCGACGCCGCACCGGTGGCCTCCAGAAATTTCCACCACCTTAGGTTCCTTAACGCGCCCCTAAAACTAAGTACACAGGCTTCTCAAGACTTTTATTCTTGAACTATACCTCCAAGTTCGAACTCAATGTAGTGTTCGGCTCCTGTATACAACTAAGAGAAGTCACGCACAAAACGCTTGCAGGAGCTTCTCGTATAAAAGTGCTTCATCGGTGTTTTTGTGAAATACAATCAATAAAAAAACGAAAAATTGAAAAATCTGCGCATTCATGCAGTTCAACTACCTGACTATACGTAAAAAAAAAAAAAACGCGACAGTGCCTATTTCTTGGTGCAAACGTGACAGTTCATGACACGTAGTATAGGCTACTTCTCAAAATGTATAATGGACAAAGAAAAGAAGCTACAGAAAATGATAGAAGAAGAAGCTCGAGCAAAAAAAAAGTGTGCTCGTCCATATGTTCGAAAATTCTGAACATCGCGCAATTCCTCAAGTGTCTTGACAGGCTGAACACAGGTCTCGCGTATTCACGCTTGTCAAGGGGCAAAACAGGGCGAAGCGACCATTCTTTCGAGCTGTGCTTTATACTTTCACGTTCGCTGTTTGTGTCATCACGCGTCTTGTTCTACGGTTGCCCCTGTTCTACCATGCAGTGTCACAGAAGTTGAACGCCAAGCCTACACCCCGACAACAGTCAAGGACAGTTGTGTTAGTGTGGTGGGTAAAAGTGTGTACGACGAAATAGAAAAAAAAAAAACACGCCTCCGCGCGACTATGAAAATACGTCCAAGCCCTGCATAACCAATATGCTGAACCAATTTTTGTTCTTTCGTTTTATGAGACTAAATGTTTTGAACAATTTTAAACAGAATTAAAGTGAGGGTGGAGAGGTGAAAAGAAATCTTTCGAAGAACCACGCTTTCCCAAGCCATCTTTCGAGAATTCAGTGCGTCCAGCCGAGAGTGTTTGCAGAGAGTAAACGTTTAATTTAAGACGCGGCTGAGTGATGACGAATGAGTGGGAGTTATTGAGATGGTCTTCAAGCCATGCATGAACATATTTTTGTGAAGAGTTCAAGAATTGTTCAGGACATCGCATGCGGCCGTAGGAATTTATTTTCTTTGGAAAGAATGAACGACTAGCAGCGTTATGCCTATACCTAAATCATGCCGCAAGAATTGCTACTATGATAGCTGAGAGGCAGTTCTGCAGTTTGTGTATTTTTTTTTCTGATACTTTTGCTAAGGTTTTGTGATTCGTACATAAATATAAAAAACGGAACGAGGTTACCGACGCTCTACTCAGAGTGACGTAAAACTAATTCAAGAGTCCTTTTCTTATGAGTGAAATAGGTGCCTGACCTGCTGCATCGTTCGTTCTTTCTTTCTTTCTTTCTTTTTTTCTTTCTTTCTTTCTTTCTTTCTTTCTTTCTTTCTTTCTTTCTTTCTTTCTTTCTTTCTTTCTTTCTTTCTTTCTTTCTTTCTTTCTTTCTTTCTTTCTTTCTTTCTTTCGTTCTTTCTTTCTTTCTTTCTTTCGTTTGTTCGTTCTTTCCTTCTTTGTTTGTTTGTTTGTTTGTTTGTTTCATCACATATCACTAAGCTAAGCGCGTTGCTTAAAAATGAAAATCACCTGATTCAGCTTCAAGCATGCCAAGTATGGTGGCCAGCTGTGATAAGACATATAACAGTCTCTTGTTTGAGGCCATTATGATTAATTTACGCTGATGAATAGCAAGTCTGCGTCAACACCTTCATTTATTTCTCTTCTCCTTTTCTCTCACTCTCTCTCATGTAGAAAATTTTCCTGAGTTACGCTCGTGGAAGTAACAAGCTCTGCCCAACTTTCTTAACTAGCATTTGTATATCGTATGTACTCGAACAATTAGTGCGGCTAGTTTGTATGCGTTGAGTTTAGAGCAATAACAACTTGCTCTAGTAGCTGCTTCAGGTCCTCGTCTGTAGGCGGCTACATTGCCGTATTGTTTTGCGGTAAACTTCGTCAGTCTCTAAAAACGTGAAAGGCAAAGAGCAAATAACTGATTGAATGCCCTGACACGTTCTCGGTGTGTGGTGTCTTTCGTCATCCGTAGTTAGCCCATAACGCGACCATGACAACGTAATTATTAATATTATTATGAGCCGCTTTCTTGACCAGTAATATGTAAGGTTAATAGGTGGTCGATAGGGGACATAAATGATAAGAAGACCTGATAACAACTTGTGCGTACTTTCCAATTACTTTTCATTGACTATGATATTTTTCTGCTGAATATAATTTCTTTTCTCTCGCTGGTGTATATACCTGGAGCTTGCAAAGCACTTTGAATGATCACTGAACGATAAAGCATCTTCCGAAACTAGTCATTACGTCCTTTCTTCGAGTAAAAAAAAAAAGAATTACTGCCCACTTAACACAGATGAAGCGCATTCCAGCCTCTTAGCAGCTTGGAAAGAATTATAGTAAGCGCACAACGTATATAAAGAGTTTATGGAAAAAATATAGGTAGGTGCGATTGCAATCACAGGTATTTTTACTTGACAGTTTTCAAGAATAAATGATAGGCTGTTCCGCACAGGCGGCTTGATGGTCGTTTCCTTTCGTAATGGCGGCCGCATCGAAGGCACCGGGAACACCAGGACACGGCGGTAACATTCCCGGCGCGCATGGCGGTGCACTACATATACTGAGACTGCCATCTTGACTTCCGGAACTTATACCGACAACGCGACCTCATCGACTCAGTACAGTGCAGCACAATGCACACACGTTGCAGAGCTGTATGTAGACTCGAAAGGCTTTGCGATGCCTGCACCCGCCGATCCACGGCGCGACGCCAGACTCCACTTAATGCCCTACATGACGCATGCTTCAATAGCGCGCATCGGACTCTCCTTTCTACGAATCGCCTCCAACGTGGCGCTCGTTTCTATTGGATGGCACGAGCGGCAACAGAAGCTATCACTTCATCGCATGCAATTTGCTGGACGGACTATAGAGGGAAGAAATAATAAGCGAGAGGGGCAGCGTTCCCTGGGGAACTGTTACGCTTCAGGACGTTTCAAGAGAGGCCTTCGGCGTCTAAACACTCGAAATAAACTTGAAAGTACGGTCCTCTAAATGAACAATGTCGCTGGCTCAACGACTCAATGTTTTGTCCCTTGCTTGAGCTAAAAGCACACGACATTGAAACAGTAAACCAGGTTGTAATGAAATGGAGCTTGTCATTTTGTATCCCGTTTGATAATGTTTGTGCGTCTCAGAACTTGCGTGACAGTAACGCGATACTCTACCCCACGTGACGCCGTATGTAATATTGTGAGATGTTTCGAAGGCCGTGTGTTAAGTCGCAACGCCTTGATCACGTTGTCAGTATCTTTGCAGCACTGAAGTATGATGTTTTCGGTGTGTTGTGACAGCGAGTAATCGATCAGCGCTTCGGAATAGTGAATCTGAAGTGACAGGCAACTGTTGCAAGAAGTGGCAGCCGAGACGGGTGCCAAGAAAAAAGTAATTGCGATTTTTCAACTGTAGTGAAATAATAATGGCATAACTTCGAATGAATTAAACTGAACCAGAAAGCACCGGTTCCGTTGGTGGATCCATTGTCTCTTAGTTTCATTAAATTGTGTCTAACAAAGAAAACAAACGCGTACGTTCACAGTATACGCTACTCGCATCTCACCTACTGAGTACTCGTGCATCCATCTGCAAGTACTGTGACGTCCCGGACACTCTATGCCATACAGTAAGGGGATACAGACAAAACCCCGGAACCACTACACTAACCGAAGAGCAGTGGGAGGCCATGTTACCGAACCCATGTCTGAAGAACCGGCGAAGCGTGGTTCAAAGAGCACGGGTGATGGCGACGACACGCGGCTACCTAGAATAAGGAGGCCGCCTAACTTCTTGCACACTTTGCTTGCTAAAAATTAAAGTTTATTCTCTAACCCTGCTGGTTTCGTTCTGTCTAACAAAAAAAGAAACGAGCCTTCGATCGATCACTTCCGTTTGACGCTGTACACCAATGATACACTGAAGCAACTATGTCTAGAACTTTTTCTTTTCTTCAGAACATCAATTACAGTTTACTGATGGTTCATTCTGCGCTCTATAAATTTTGCGGAATGGAACTATCAACGAAGTTTTCTGGTGAAGATACGTGCTACTGTAATAGCGTTTCGCATGTACAGTATGTGAAGACCAATAATGTGTTTTATATCATGTCGAGCTTGTACTGGTGAGTACGTTATGTCATATAAGTCTATATGGATGAGAGGGGGGGATTTTCGGCTACGCACCCATTCTTGAAAAGCTTATGCGCTTTAGAAGCGCATGAATGCGTTTTGCCATGGTGCATGAAATATAACGCTTTCTATGAAGGCTACGATAAATTGCGTAATTGTGACAGAACAAGATCGCTTCACAAGTTCTAACGCCAACACGGATGATTTTATTCATAAAGAATATTCCCAATTCACTAAAGTTTTACAGCGAAGGCTGTTATGAGATCACAACTCATTTCACGTGCAGTTGTCCGCCGTGCACCGCCGCCGCCCGTAACCACATCGCGCAAAATTAGCAATAAGAAACATTTAACATCAATGACGCACGCTGCGGGACTCGAACCAGGGCCCGCTGGGTGCCAGCTCAGTACTCTACCACTGAGCCACACGTGGCTGCTTTGTTTTCATGGTCTATAATAGAGTATTTGCGTAATAAATACAAAATCAAGCAAACAAAGGTACTATCAAATGGCGACTTTAAGCGCTCAAACGTTACTCATAAACATTCAATGACTAACACAGCGTGAGTTCTTCCCCTTGAGAGTTCTTCACATCGTGTTATGCAAACAAGAAAGGGGTGATGTCAAACAGCTCTCCAAGATGGAGTACCAGTCCGGTCTAAAGTCTAGCTCGTCGTAAATGTTTTTTAGGTGGATAGCCATTTGAATGAAGTGTGCGCTTGAAGAGGTGGTGGGCTCTGCATTGCGGTCTTGCATTCGTGTCTTCCACAAGCTGTGCATATCCATGAGGGAAAACATATCATATGGTACTTCATCAAGTGCTGCTGGCAGAAGATAACGCATTGTGTGAGAATTAATGACGAAACGTTTTTTCAGTGCTCACTGAAGGACATCCCAAAACAGTATGGCATCTTTGCAGCTAACAAAGCAATGTTCAATCGTTTCCGGCACATCACATAGATGGCAGCTAACAGACGGAATGAAAATACCTTTTCTTTCTAACCATGTGTTTACCGCCAATGTTTCAGAGTGGAGTTTATAGAAGAATGTTTTTGAATTCGGTGGAATGTACATTTTGCGCACTCGCTTCAACACATCGTGGCCTGGAAGATTGGAGTTCAGTGAACGGTACAATGGAGGTGGGAAGAGTGTACTCAGTAGGTCCTTATACAGCACCTTGCGTGATACTGTGTACCGGTATTCTACAGAAAAGCGAGCTTTAAGGAACTGAACTGCGAGGTAAACTTCCTGCATGAATCCCCACAAGCATGGGCGTTCGGAGAAGTTGGATGAAACAATTAAATCTGGTAGGCAATCAACAAGTGTAACCTGCAAAAAGGAACGGATTACAGGATGGGAATTGTCTCGAAAAAAGAAGAATCGGGACACTATTTGCCATAGATAAAGGTGTTTTAGTCCTAACCCACCCTCACTAACTGGCTTGAATATATTATCACGACGCATGGGCTCAAAAGTCGAAGACCATATGAAAGTAGCGAAAATCCGATGAAAGCGTTGTATATAAAATCTTGCGCAATGAATAAGTTGCAATACATAGTAAAGCTTTGTCGCTAAGAAAGTATTGCAAGCTTCAGCTCTCCAAAATATCGAAAGTCGATAGGAAACAAATGTCTGGGCCTGTCGTTCAAGCTTAGGGATGCGTTCCTTTTGCGCACTGAATCTATATGCATGCAATGGTACACCGAGGTATGTTGGAGAAGTTCTTGTCCAATTAATCCCTGCAAAGTGGTTCGGTGTGCTACCCCACAAGCCAAACCACACTCCTAAACTTTTAGAGGAACTTAAACGAGCTCCCGATACTACGCCAAACTTTTCAATACTATATACCACATTTTCGACACTTGGTTTATCTGTGC
Source organism: Rhipicephalus microplus (assembly GCF_043290135.1). Lineage (NCBI taxonomy): Eukaryota > Metazoa > Arthropoda > Arachnida > Ixodida > Ixodidae > Rhipicephalus > Rhipicephalus microplus. Next base: position 113,989,455 of record NC_134703.1, on the reverse strand, counting down.
AAAAGAATGCGACATCGTCTGCATAAGCGAATACTTTAAATTCACTGACTAATATACTAAAGCCACGAATGCAATCCGACTGTATTATGCTTAAGCACAGTGGTTCTAGATAAAGTGCAAATAAAAGAGGTGACATCGGGCATCCCTGTTTTACAGAAGAGCGAATAAAAACTGGCTTGGAGAGTTGACCATTAACTATCAGACGAGTTGAGCATTCATTATAGCACAGTTTAACGCCTTTGAGAACAACTTTGCTAACATTAGCTTGTTCGAGAAGAGAAAAAAGGAAGGAATGACGAACACGATCAAAAGCTTTTGCAAGGTCTACCTGTAGCATTGCAAGATGTTTTTGAGAACCATGACAGTATTGAAGCACTGTTCGAGCGACATGTATATTGGTTTGTATGGATATACCTCTGATTCCACATGTCTGATGAGACCCAATGACGATCGACATAGCAAATTGAAATCTATTTGCTAATACTTTTGCAAATACTTTGTAGTCCACGTTTGACAGCGATATTGGTCTGTAGCCCTCGACGAAGTGAAGTTTTTCCTTATCAGTTGTTTTCGGTATTAACACAGTGTGGCTTTTGCAAAAAGATTGTGGGAGTGTATCCATGTCATAACTCATCTCAAAAATATTCAGCAATATAGGAGCAAGTGTTTTCTTGTAAGCTTTGTAAAATTCACCTGAGATGCCATCAGGGCCCGGTGTTTTCAATAAAAGCAAGTTGTCGATTCCTTGCTCGATTTCCTGTATAGTAATGGGCCCATATAACTGCACAATCATTGTCCTTCAAGGGGTTCACAAGAGAAACAAAACTAGCCTTGATGTGAGCGTCAAGATAATCAGAGGGAGAGCTAAATAAACTGTTATAGTACGTTTCGAACGCCAAAGTAATGTCTCCGTTGTCTTTTATGAGCACATAGTTAAAGTACAAGTCTGGAATAACTTTAGAAATCGCATGGCGTTGCTCATCAAGTATAGCTTGGCGCGTCGGTTGCTCAGAATTTAAAGTGCGCTGGTTCCGAGGTCTAAAACGTGCCCCTTGGTAGCGAGCAGCTTCATATCTCTGTAGTTGGCACTTAATATTCTCAATGTCTTTGATGTACTTTCCCGGCATTTCGCATTCCATCTCATAAAAATTGCAAAGACTTTTAACAAGTATCTTTTCATCATTCTTTGGATAGAAAGACTTAACAGCCCCGATTTATAAAGCTATAGCATGAACTTCTTGTTTAAAAAGCTCCCAAGCAGCGAAGATATGAAAACCAATCGAAAAAGATTGCCTTAATGCCATCTGGACGCGATTCATGAATTCATGATCACAGAGGAGCTTCGCATTAATTTTCCAAAGGGCCCACTGTGGATGGAATTGTTTGTGACGATTTTCACCAATTTGCGCTATGGCAATACAATGGTCTGAGAATGATACAGCTTCGGTGCTGCAGAACATTTTACGAGAAAGGAGTGATGAGGACACGTAAATCCGGTCAAGGCGAGCATGATAACTTCCTAGTACTTTTATGCTGTTGCCCGATTCGAGACCCCGATGTCAATTAGTCCTGCTTTATCTACAGTACCGGATAAAAGCTCACCACTCCTGTCTCTTTCTAGACGAATTATAACGATAAATAGCTTCACACACGCAGTTCAAATCTCCCATAAGTACCGTGCATCTGTCGACGTCAATTAAATTACGCACTTTTTCAAATAACTCAAGTCGTTTCGGAACATCATTAAACGCATATAGATTGATAATTCTCCATGGCACTCCTTGCAACAAAACTTCACAGCATATATACCTGCCCTCTTCATCAACACTAGTGCAGAATGCTGAACAGGGTAGGCTCTTTCTCAGGAACAACCAACAGCCCGCAGATAAACCTTTAGCATGTGAGACACACACATTAAACTGAGACAGAAAAGGCCACAGGGCCTTCTCGGTCTCTTCCTCGCTCTCGATCTTTGTCTCTTGAATGACGACAAAGTCGAGACGCTTCTGATTGAGAAGTCTACGGAGCTGTGCTTGTTTCTGCGAAGACCTAAGGCCGCGTACGTTCAAGGTGGCAAATATGAGTCGCTCAGACTGCGCCATGGTGACTACCTTCTAATTCGCTTATTGTCCCTCTTGATGAGTCCCAAGAGTTGGCGCTGAGACTTCCCGTGAGCCCCCAGCAGGCCTCCTAGATCGGGATCGGCGACACTTCCCCTTTGGCATGGACTTTCGGCGACGGCGTGACTCCTTAGTCACTGACGCTGGGTCGCTCCCTTTGCTTGAATCCGAGCTGGACGATGCGCGACGTCTCAGTATTGCTGCATCCGTAGAGATCTGCATATTATCTTCCGACACTGCACCATGATGAAAAATTGCCCGCAGCTTCCCTCGGGGGAACACTGAGGAGGATGCGGACCATATAATTGGTTAACGGGGTGTTAAAGTGCGACTTACTTGGGTCGATGGCTAAATTGGTTAACGTGGTTGTGAAATGGGGTGTTAAATTGCGACTTACTTGGGTCGATGGCTAAATTGGTTAACGTGGTTGTAGGAGGGGGTGTTAAATGAGTGAACACGTACACACGTATGCGAAAGGGCGGCGCTGGTCGAAGGGACGTCGATCATTGTGTTTGTGGATTCGTTGGAATTCATTTCACCGCGACCTTGGACGTCGACGCGCCGTACAAACCAACCGACGAGCGGCAACTGAGCGAGCGAGCGCCGACCTTGAGTATATATACAGCACGACGGCGCATGCACTGTCAGCTGTTGAATGTTCTCGAAGCGCGACGCCACATGCGCGTCCACTGGAGAATCAGGAGAATTGTAGATGTCGAACGCGGTGTGTAGAGGAGGAAGGGTGCACAGATGGTGGAGGAGTGAAGCGCGCGCGGTGTGTAGAGGAGGAAGGGATGCACAGATGGTGGAAGAGTGGGCGACGGCGCGACGGCGCATGCGCGCGCGTCAGCTGTCGAATGTTTGAGAAGCGGTGTGGACGGCGCGGACGACGCGGACGGCGCACTACAAGGCGCGAGTATAAGATGCTCCGCATCTAAAAGCTGCTGCGGAGCTGCAGCGCAAGCAGGTGACGAACTTTCTGCGGCATCCAGCCCAGAGTCTCTATCTTGTACTACTGGTGGTTCTTCGGCGTCTTTATGGGTCAGCGCAACAGCACTCTTCATAGGAACTCCTACTTGTGCTAGGGGTTGTGCGGAGTCATTATGGGTATGCTGCTTGCATGATTCACTTGGCTCTTTGCACGCAGAAGTTTCAACTGTGTCAACAGCGAGTGACTTTCTTTCCTCTTCTGGATTCCTTGTGGTAGAGCCTGCAGCATATGACATATGACATTGACGGAGTGTCTCCCATTGCGTCCAAAACCTCGGTGGCATCCATAATATGCTCTTGTAGGTCATCATCTGGCTGTTTTGTGTGCTTTGCGCAGAGGCGGTTTCGTACCCAACGGAGCCACACCACTGCTTTGTTTTCATGGTCTTTAATAAAGTATTTGCGTAATAAAGACAGAATCAAGAAAACAAAGGTACAAGCAAATGGCGACTCTAAGCGCTCAAGGGTCACTCATAAACACTCAATGAGTAACACAGCGTGAGTTCTTCACCTCGAGAGTTCTTCACCTCGTGTTATGCAACTTGACAAGAGAGGGGTGAGGTCAAACAGCTCTCCAAAATGGAGTGCCAGTCAAGTCTAAAGTCTAGCTCGTCCTAAATGTTTTTGAGGTGAATAGCCATTTGAATGAAGTGTGTGCTTGAAGTGGTGATGGGAGCTGCATTGCAGTTCTGCATTCGTGTCTTCTACACACTGTGCATACCTATGAAGAAAAACATATCATATGGCACTTCATCAGCTGGTAGAGGATAACGTATTGTGTGAGCATTAATGACGAAACGTTTTTTTCCAGTGCTCGCTGAACGAGATCTCTAAACAGTATGGCATCTTTGCAGCCACAGCGGTGCTTGGAACTTGTTGGCAAACTTGCCTTAGGCAGGCTTGATTTTGGGAGACCAATCGCGTTAATACGACATGTAAAGCATTTTAAAACAGCGAAAGAACAACCAGTCGTCGCACAATACGAATAGCGTAACGAGTGGACCCGGACCATGGTGCATGTGATGCGTAGGGACAACAGGACAGGCGGTCCCTGTCTTGTCCTTCTCTCGTCATCTACCGCGCAACAAAAATTTGTGCCCCGCCATGAACTAGCCTGATTCACATGGTCGTTCGGCCAGTGAATATTGGCGTGTGCGTAGCTGAATCTTACAGCAAAAGCTGCTAAAGACGAGCTGATTATGAGCCCAGCAATGTTCACCGCAATGTGCCAGAGAAATTATGTAAACCCCGCTACTCAACTCACGTCGACTTAAATATCAAGATGAAAAAGCTGCCTGTGACTGGTCTGGTGGGCGTCTGCCACAGAAATTAAGCAAGCCTCCATACTCGTCTCCAGATTGGGCACAGTGGTGTTCTCGGCATAGTATATAAGCAAGTACGGATAGCTTGCACGAGACGTCATACAGCCTCGCAACGTATTCGTTCACTAACGTGGCGGCCACTATGATGCAAAGGCAGCCCAATGACATCGCATTTCACTGGTTTCGATATGATAACGGCTTGGCGAGAATTTAATCAGCCTCTGTGTGTCAATAACAACAGACCTTGCAAGCGATGTAACGATAACATCCACATGCGACGTCACAAACCTTGCGTGCGCTATGTTGTGCACCAACACGGCGGTTCCATTGACGTCAGCGCAAGTAATTTGCAACGTAGTGTAACAAATGTAGTAAACGGAAAGCGAGCAAGAAGATGAGGGGAGGGAGTTAGAGAGCAGGCGAGAGAGGTTACAGACATGCATATGTCCATGCAAGGGGGAAGAGAACCGAGAGGAAGTCGACGGGACAGGAGAACAAAGGTGAGCATGGAACGCATTACAAGAGCTTAAGAGGCCAATAGGACCATTGATTTGATTGATTGATTCGCGGGGTTTAACGTCCCAAAAGCACCATATGATTATGAGAGACGCCGTAGTGGAGGGCTCCGGAAATTTGACCACCTGGGGTTCTTTAAACCAATAGGACCAATAGGACCAATATGACCAATAAGGCCAATAGGACCAATAACGGCAATAAGAGCAAACAAGATCATCCAAGACCAAGGAGGTTTAGCCAGCGCTCTGCCACGCAGAGCGGCATCACGTTGGTGACGACGTGAGCTCTCGGTAAAAGGCGAGATGGTAGATGGCATGCTTAGTTCCATTAAACCTTTCAAAACCATGCTTTTCATCACTTTGCAGCCATTGCGGAGGCTAATCTTCAACTCCTCTGTCCTTCGGTCATTACGACGTTAACTCCATTGAAGCAACGCATTGCTTTCTCTTATTTTTTATTTTTATCGAGTTGCCTAATGCTTCCTCGTAACTCCTTCCTTTCTTTTTGCGGAAATGGGACCTTCAGCCGAATGCTTAGCAGCCTGCTACAGGCCAAAAACGACGATCTTGCGTGGAATATACAGGGTGTTTCAGCTAAAGAACACCCAGCAATAAAAAATTAAACCCGAGTGCTACGCGCCTCCAGCTAGTGCAGTATTGTTCTTAGCTGTGCGTAGCACGTCAGAATATATTTTTGAACTGCCAAGCAAGGTAATGAACAAAGATTGATTAATAATTTTTTAAAAATACTGACCTGAGAGAAAAACTTTTACACAAGACTTGTAGCTATTATTCAGAAATAACAAAATTTTCAAGTTACGGTAAGATAACAACGCTGGCTAATTTTTTTGCAGGGTTTGTTTAAAATGCGCGAACTTCAAAAATACCACGTGATTGCCGCCTAACATGCGGTGCTTTGAGTGCCCTCAAATGTAAGTTGAACGATTTAGCGAAGGCTTCTCACGCATGAAGATTGCTTGGACAGTTATCGGTGACTACGATGGACATTAATCGATGGTTCGATGGTGCCATTGCCCCGTCACCATGGTCTAGTGGTTAAAGTACACGGGTGCTGACCCGCAGGATCCAGAATCGAATCCAGACTGCGGCGGCTGCATTTTCTATGGAGGCGAAAATGCTGTAGGCCCGTGTGCTCAGACTTAGGTGCACGTTAAAGAACCCCAGGTGGTCGAAATTTCAGGAGACCTCCACTGCGACGTCTAGGGGATAACCGGGAAATTCTTACAACATATAACGAGCTCACTAAACATTTCTACCTGTCTAGAAGGACTTTCCCTCCACCTCACAAAATTTTAACTCGGCCCCAAGCACTTACATTAAGGCTTTTGCAAATGCGGATGTACCCTACTTTGAAAATGTTACACATCATGTACCCTGACCTATACCCAAGTAATCTTTGTCCGCAATGTGTGGAAATAGCTTCATTAGAACACATCATGTGGCAGTGCACCAAATTCGCTCATTTATCGAACATCACCTCTGCCAGATGGGAGGCGGCAATCCGCAGCTCGTCCTTGGCAGATCAGCTCTGGGCTGTCCACCAAGCCCGCGAGGCGGCTGAGGAGCTTGGCATCTCAGTCCCCACGTGGGAGCTGCCCGCAACACAGTGATCTGTGTTTTGGAGGACCAAATAAAAGTTTATCCAATCCACTCCACTCCACTGCGACGTCTCTCATTATCTTATGGTGGCCTTGGGACGTTAAACCCCACATATCGATCAACGAATGGTAACATTAAAAAAAAATTGCAGATCCCACGTACAATGGGAATCGATGATATGCGAAGCACGAATGAGGAAGATTGATATGTCCTTTTAAAATAAGCACAACGTTAAGAGTTGGAGGTAAATTATGCCGTACATGACTTCTACGTTATGATTATCATGTTCGGACGCGTAATTTTACTCATTTACTTTCGTCATCTATTCATGTCAAGTAATGTCGAATCCGGTATGTGTGGAGATAGTGAAACAATCGCGAGTGCACCATGAAGGGCCCAATATACTCCGACGTAACGTTGAAACGCGCATCCACTGGGCGCAGCGACGCTACGCTGGCAAAACGCGAGCACTCTGTTGTATGACGCTAGGTGCGACCAGCGTCCGTCAGCGCGGCCCGCCAGCAACCGTCGCGAAATGCTGCATTTCACGCCGCCGACGTCACCTAGACAGCCCCGCGTCTGCCTCTCTTCGTGACGGAGAGACGCCGGGCGCGATCAAGTGCGCATGCGTCAGAGCAACGCAGCGCCTGCGAGCTTACGGCAGGCAGATAGGCACCTGGCGTGGCACCGCCGGGGTGACGGGACGAAACGAACGCCAGTGCGCGTGCGTCGAAGTGTATTGGCACCTCTAGTGTGGCTTGTAGTCATGTTCTTACATGGCACGCATCTCATGATTTTAATGTTTGCACCAGTCACATACCTTCGTCATCCATTCACGTCCAGTAACACCGAATCTGGTATAGGTGAAGCTAGCTAACTGGCCGCGAGCGCATCGTGAGCGTGGCATGTAGTCATGTGGTTACATGACACGCATCTCATGATTATCATGTTTGCACCAGTCACATACCTTCGTCATCCATTCACGTGCCATAATACCAAATTCGGTATAAATGAAGCTAGCGAAACAGCCGTGAGCGCATCATGAGTGTGGCATGTAGTCGTGTTGTTACATGACACGCATTTCATATTTTCATGTGACAGTCTGTCGGTCGAGTTCACCGTGAAGTAATGTCATTCCACACCCGTTTTGCAATGATGTCACGTGAACGAAACCAGCGCAAGAGCAGCAAGACCATGGAAGGTAAATCATGACATTCATGACATACATGTCATAATTTTCATGTTATGACTAGTCCCTTATGCTCGTCATGCAGTGATGTTATACCACACGAATGTGTGCATCGATACAATTATCGAAACGGCCACGAGAGCTAAAGGTCATAGACAGCTAGATAGATAGATAGATAGATAGATAGATAGATAGATAGATAGATAGATAGATAGATAGATAGATACGCTCAAAGTCGCCGAAGTTCACTAAGAAATGCTTCGCATTTAAAATGGCGTGGCGCGAAAGAAGGTAACGAAGACAATAAACTTCGAAAAAGCGGCTGTCACGTGCATTGTGATACGAGCCCGCAGGCAGCCTTCGGCGCAGCGGAGACGTTTTATTTTTTTTTTCTTTTCGGGGCAACGACAACAGGCCCTCTCCCCCACCATCAAGCTTATCGTAGGCCCGAACAAGAAAAAAAAATTGCCCGCAGCTTCCCTCGGGGGAACACTGAGGAGGATGCGGACCATATAATTGGTTAACGGGGTGTTAAAGTGCGACTTACTTGGGTCGATGGCTAAATTGGTTAACGTGGTTGTAGGAGGGGGTGTTAAATGAGTGAACACGTACACACGTATGCGAAAGGGCGGCGCTGGTCGAAGGGACGTCGATCATTGTGTTTGTGGATTCGTTGGAATTCATTTCACCGCGACCTTGGACGTCGACGCGCCGTACAAACCAACCGACGAGCGGCAACTGAGCGAGCGAGCGCCGACCTTGAGTATATATACAGCACGACGGCGCATGCACTGTCAGCTGTTGAATGTTCTCGAAGCGCGACGCCACATGCGCGTCCACTGGAGAATCAGGAGAATTGTAGATGTCGAACGCGGTGTGTAGAGGAGGAAGGGTGCACAGATGGTGGAGGAGTGAAGCGCGCGCGGTGTGTAGAGGAGGAAGGGATGCACAGATGGTGGAAGAGTGGGCGACGGCGCGACGGCGCATGCGCGCGCGTCAGCTGTCGAATGTTCGAGAAGCGGTGTGGACGGCGCGGACGACGCGGACGGCGCACTACAAGGCGCGAGTATAAGATGCTCCGCATCTAAAAAAGGAAACGTCTACGCTGCGCCGAATGCTGCCTCCGGTCTCGTATTGTAATGCACGTGGCAGCCACTTTTTATTCGTACCCTCCAACCATCACTCAATGTCCATTGTAGTCACCGATAGCCTGTTAAAGCAACCTTCGTGCGTGAGAAGCCTTCGCTATTCGTTCAACTTACATTTGAGGGCACTCAAGTCACCGCGCGTTCGGTGGCAACCACGTGGTATTTTTTAAAAATTTCGCGCAGTCTAAACAAACATTGAAAAGAATGAACCAGCGTTGTTATCTTACCGTAACTTGCATTTTTTTATTTATGTATAAGATCTACAAGTCTTGTATTGAAATTATTTCTCTAGAGTCAGTATTTAAAGAGTTCATTAAGAAATCTTTGTTAATTGCCATGCTTGGCCAATAAAAATATTCCAACATGCTACATACAGCTAAGAACAATACTACGCTTGCTAGAGACCCGTAGCACTCACTTTTGGGGTGTGTGATGAGTGAAGTGGCCGTGCGTGATTGGGAAGATAGAATTGTGTTTGAAGTGCGCGCCACAGATACAGTCGAAGAAGACGACGCAGGAAAATCAGGGTAGTGGGGTGTGCGAAAGAAGAGGAAGTTTCATTTAAGTATCCTGCCGCGTGGTTCTTGGCCCATCCCCCTTTGTGGGTAAGCGCCATCCATCAGAGGTCATCATCATCATCATCAAGAGGAAGGAGTGAGGCAGACGTGGCTGGAAGGAAGAAGCAAGGTTGAAGAACCAGGTCGTGGGAGCAGTGACCCGTCGGGTTGCGGACTCGAGGTCTCAGCGGGCTCCCACCTGGGGCCATACCAGCCGTCCTTGCAGTTCGGGCCTGGCGTGGGCGAAACGCCGCCAGGACGTTTCCGCCAGGCGAGTCCGGCACCTACAGCAGCGAGCGCCAGCCAGCGTTCGAGATAGGCATGGCAAACGCCATGCGTGCTCCAGGTCAACGACCTCCGCAGTGAGCCGCGTTCTTGGCCGCGGCTGTCATTGGACTCACCAGGCTACCCAAGCGTCGGCCGTCCCTTCCTAGCGTTGAGTTTGCCGCCGGGACTTGATCACCGCCTTCCTCTCCGGTGAACTCTTTCTGTTTTTATGCCCTTGTGACTTTCACACCAGCATTCCAAGCATGTTATATTTTTTCTCTTACTTCATATACATTTTTTGTGTGATTGCATAAACGGCATCGTTATTGCCCGATGACGATTGAGTCATCGCGGGTTTTCGTACAGAAACACGAGCGTCTCGTCTAGAGCTTTGTCTCTCTATACAGCTCGTTACATTGGCGTCCAAGGCGACAGGACGAAGCCGTTTATTGCATTAACAATTACTGTTCCCTGGTTATATTTTGCTAAAAAAAAAAGACAGATCAAAGATGAATTCGGACTTAACGGCACTGGCGTTGCGCATGGGGCTAGAGGGAGCTGAGTTAAGGGCTTGGGTAGAAGAAGGGGAGTCTCGAGCTGGAGAAGAGAGGGCTGCAGAACGTGAAGCAAGGAAAGAGAAGATGGAGCAGATGGAGTTAGAACGGCGATTGGATTGGATTGGATAAACTTTTATTTGGTCCTCCAAAACACAGATCACTGTGTTGCGGGCAGCTCCCACGTGGGGACTGAGATGCCAAGCTCCTCAGCCGCCTCGCGGGCTTGGTGGACAGCCCAGAGCTGATCTGCCAAGGACGAGCTGCGGATTGCCGCCTCCCATCTGGCAGAGGTGATGTTCGATAAATGAGCGAATTTGGTGCACTGCCAGATGATGTGTTCTAATGAAGCTATTTCCCCACAATGTGGACAAAGATTACTTGGGCATAGGTCAGGGTACATGATGTGTAACATTTTTAAAGTAGGGTACATCCGCGTTTGCAAAAGCCTTAATGTAAGTGCTTGGGGCCGAGTTAAAATTTTGTGAGGTGGAGGGAAAGTCCTCCTAGACAGGTAGAAATGTTTAGCGAGCTCGTTATATGTTGTAAGAATTTCCCGGTTATCCCCTTCACTGGTAGAATGCATCCCCAGGGAGGCACGGTTGGAGAGTTCTCGCGCCGCCTCGTGTGCTGCTTCGTTGAGATTGGGAGGGGAATCGTTGATTTGTCCAAGGTGAGCTGGGAACCAACTAAGAATATGATGTGTTATCTTCTTGCCTTGCAGTATTTTCAGCGTTTGTTCACAGACCGTCCCCTTGGCGAACGCCCGTAGTGCTGCCATAGAATCACTGTAAACGACTTCAATGTTATCCATCTTGAGTGCTAAGGCGATGACCACTTGTTCCGCAATGATTGGGTTTAGAACGGCGACTTCAGGAGGAATACCAGAAGACTATACAATTGCGTCTTCAACTCGCTCAGGCTGAGGGCGTTAGAGAGTCAGTGATGGCTGACCAAGGCCGACCAGTTCGAGCATCTCCTACCATTAATCCTCACAATTTCATGCCAGGGTTTAACGAGAACCGGGACGACTTAGACGCATACCTAAAAAGGTTTGAGAATGTTGCTACCGGTCAAGAATGGCCAAAAGACAAGTGGGCCACGGCCCTAAGTTTGTGTTTGAGCGGGGAGGCTCTCAAGGTCTTTGGTCGTCTGTCGCCAGAAGAGGCTCTCGATTATGACAAAACCAAGTTGGCGCTACTGCAACGATTTCATTTCACGGCGGAGGGCTACCGTGAAAAATTCCGACACAGCAAGCCACAAGATGGGGAAACGGGCGTGCAGTACGCAACGAGGCTAACAAGCTTCTTCGACAGATGGGTTGAGATGTCGAAAACGGAAAAGGAATACTCCTCAGTTCGGAATCTCATAGTAGCGGAGCAATTTATAAACAACTGTCATGATAAGGTGGCGCTATTTTTGCGAGAAAAAAACTGCCGTAAGCTTGAAGAGATGGCGGAAGTGGCCGACAATTTTTTAGAAACTCAGCGACAGTCAAACTTGCTTGTTTTCCGTGACAAAGGGGAGAACACTCCTGCAGGAAAAGGCGGTAATTCAACTTCAAAGGCTTCCACTCGATGTTTTGTGTGTGACAAGACCGGTCACATAGCTGCAGAATGCCGCGCTCGGAGAAGGCAACCATACTGTGGGTATTGTCGTAAAACTGGGCACGACACCCAAGCGTGCACCAAGATACCCAGCACTACCCGGAAAGCCTCATGTATATGGTCGCAAAGGGAGAACCTTAACGAAGTCGAGCATGCATATATATCTGCAGGTGGAGGACGAAAAAAAGCGAAGAGAATATGGCTAGTGCTGTATACCGAATCAAGGATGACGAAGCATCAGATGCCCGTGTTGCAGGGCGTGATATTCGGCAAGACTGCCTCAGTATTACGGGACACAGGGAGTAATACGATGGTTGTGCGGCGTTCCCTCGTGCCAGACGGAGCACTTACGGGAACCACGGCAACATTGTTCTTGGTGGATGGAAGTAGAATTAAGGTTCCAGAGGCAAAGGTCGAAATTTTTTCACCATACTTTTCAGGCGTATGCATCGTAAAATGCATGATTTCCCCGTTATACGACATTATCGTGGGAAATGTGCCCGGATCACGTCAGGCTCACGACCCTGATACAACATGGAAAGAGAGCACCAAGCAGTTCGCTGCGGTAGCTGTCGCCATGGGCACCAGTGGTGGCAGATCGGTACCGTACCGGCCTCGTGAACCAAACCCAAGGATCCCTCGCAAGGAGAGCAAAACACCGGCGAGCCACATGCATCTACTGCCGTTTCTGGCAGCAGTGTCGAGCAAGCCACCCACCAAGTCACCATCGCCGAACACCACGACGTGCGTGCAGGTACCTCCGAGGGCCGCTGCCTTCAAGACCAAGGACTTCGCGTCGACAGTACCACTTCCGTTTCTGCTGAGAGCTGCTTTCGCAGCCAACGAATGCTGTGCCTCCCCGGCCCTTCCAAAGAAAAATGAGACATCCGGTACGAACTCCAGAACCGTCCAAGGTTCCAGGGGCGGCGGCGGAAAGTCCAAGGCAGCCGGAGGTGGAAATATGACTGCGCGTCGATCTAACAACGGCGGTGGCGTTCGCGAGTCTGACATGCTAGGGGCCAAGCCAAAGAAGCCGCCTCGCATAAATAACATGACCTTCACAAAGTCATCAGAACGGTCAAGTGGAAACTCGTCGTACAACAGCGGCAACAACGCGTTCAGCCGAACGCCGCCATTTAGTAACAGCCCGAGGGTGTACAGTTCCACAGTTCTCAAAGATTTCAACTCTCCTAGCAAGCAGGACAACGGCCGCGGTGCGGCGACTGATTACAAGCCTATGCTTTCAGTGCCCAGGGAGGCTCCGCCGAAGGATCAACGAAGCGCACGACAGAAGAGAAGAGTCAAGTACAAGGCTGAGATTGTAGGCACTATTGTGGGCAATAGAAAAGTTTCGCATCTTTGTGTACGGAACGCAGTTTGTTGTGCAAACTGATCACCAACCATTACAATATCTAGCTAAGGCCAAACACCTGAACAGCATAGTAATGAGATGTAGTCTGGTATTACAAGAGTATTCTTTTGTTATTCAACATATTAGAGGCTTAATAATTGTGTTTGAAGTGCGCGCCACAGATACAGTCGAAGAAGACGACGCAGGAAAATCAGGGTAGTGGAGTGTGCGAAAGAAGAGGAAGTTTCATTTAAGTATCCTGCCGCGTGGTTCTTGGCCCATCCCCCTTTGTGGGTAAGCGCCATCCATCAGAGGTCATCATCATCATCATCATCAAGAGGAAGGAGTGAGGCAGACGTGGCTGGAAGGAAGAAGCAAGGTTGAAGAACCAGGTCGTGGGAGCAGTGACCCGTCGGGTTGCGGACTCGAGGTCTCAGCGAGCTCCCACCTGGGGCCATACCAGCCGTCCTTGCAGTTCGGGCCTGGCGTGGGCGAAACGCCGCCAGGACGTTTCCGCCAGGCGAGTCCGGCACCTACAGCAGCGAGCGCCAGCCAGCGTTCGAGATAGGCATGGCAAACGCCATGCGTGCTCCAGGTCAACGACCTCCGCAGTGAGCCGCGTTCTTGGCCGCGGCTGTCATTGGACTCACCAGGCTACCCAAGCGTCGGCCGTCCCTTCCTAGCGTTGAGTTTGCCGCCGGGACTTGATCACCGCCTTCCTCTCCGGTGAACTCTTTCTGTTTTTATGCCCTTGTGACTTTCACACCAGCATTCCAAGCATGTTATATTTTTTCTCTTACTTCATTTATTATTAGACCTTTCATGTCTTTTGTAAATACATTTTTTGTGTGATTGCATAAACGGCATCGTTATTGCCCGATGACGATTGAGTCATCGCGGGTTTCCGTACAGAAACACGAGCGTCTCGTCTAGAAGCTTGTTACAGGGTGAAGCTTTTTATAGCGGCACCCGTTTGTTCCTCGTAGCCATTGTAGTGTGTAACAAGTATAACATTTTGACCTCCAAGGTGGTGACGGTGAGAGATTTCTTCCGCGCGTTGTTGAACAATAAAAGATAGTGCTCAATGTAAATGTCAGTGGCTGCTAAGGGGGAATGAGACACATGAGCATTCGGCTTTTAGTTAAGGCGCACGCTGCGATCCCCATTAGCAGCCATTGGCATGTACATTGAGCACTATCTGACAAGAAAGGGTTGCTACGTTATACTCGCTGGGTGTAACCTCCTTAGTTTTAGAAAGGTTTAGCGAGCGTTGAGCCGCAGTACCATGAATACAATGAACTAATATACACCATGAATGAACTCGAGGTGGTTAAATGTGGGAAGTAGATACGAAGCGCAAGCCATAAGAAAGTAAAAGCCGAATTTTCCTGTCTCTCGTTTCCCATTAGTAGCCATTGACATGTACATTGAGCGCTATCTGACAGGAAAAGGTTGCTACGTTATACTCGCTGGGCGTAACCTCCTTGGTTTTAGAAAGATTTAGCGAGCGTTGGGCCGCAGTGCCATGAATACAGTGAACTAGTATATACCATGAACTCGAGGTGGTTAAAGGTGGGAAGTAGACCCGAAGCACAAGCCGTAAGAAAGTGTGCGTGTGCCACCTCTCACTTAATTCTTAGAATGCCCGCTGGATGGCGGTGCTTCTATATGGGAAATATACGATGAAAAGATGCGAGATGGTGGTAGCTGCAGTGTTTAATAGATGGACGAACAGACACACAGACAGATGCATGGATGGACGCATGAACGAACGCAGGGGCGGATGCATGGAAGAACGCAGGGACGAACGCACGAACAGACGCATGCACGGACGGGCGGATGGACGCATGGACGGTCACACAAACGGACGCATGGACGGACGGAACCAAGAACGAATGGACAAACGAATGTTTCGCCCTACTCTCCATCATTCACTCCGTGGATATACTGCCATTATTTTTCTTTTGTAGTCACTGATAGCCCTGTTAAAGCAACCTTCGTGCGTGAGAAGCCTTCGCTAACTTATTCAACTTATAATTGAGGGCACTCAAGGAGACGCGTGTTAGGTGGCAATCACGTGGTATTATTTTTTTTAATTTCGTGCATTTTAAACAAACACTGAAAAGAATTAACCAGCGTTGTTATCTTACCGTAACTTGCATTTTTTTATTTTTGTATAAGATCTACAAGTCTTGTATTGAAATTCTTTCACTAGAGTCAGTATTTAAAGAGTTCATTAAAAATGTTTGTTAATCGCCGTGCTTGGCCAATAAAAACGTGCTACATAAAGCTAAGAACAATACTACGCTAGCTAGAGACGCATAGCACTCATTTTTATTTTTTTATTGCTTGGTGCTCTTCAGCTGAAACACCCAGTTGATAGTACACAATGAAAAATGACATTTAAACATGGCAACGTGAGATGACAAATTACCTGAATATAAGGTCAACTTTCCAGTTAAAAAAGGTTAATCGCCGACAAGTCCACAATCAAAGAGCAAACACAGAAAGATTAAAAACGCATACAAATATGCCTGTGCATTGCGCTTCCTATAGGGCCTATTTGAGTGCTACCACAACCCCGTGCCTGCTGCAACACTGAACCTTTAGGAAACGTTGCTGAAACGTCAAATACTTCGACGCTGAATAATATCTCGGATAATTTATCTCAGGTCTCGGGACGGCACTATGCTCTCCCATAGTAGAGTACTATGTACTCGAAATCGTTAAACACTCTTTCTAAACACTTCGACGCTGGTCTGCGCGATTCATATTGCAAAGAAAGGCTAGAGTTTGTACCACTGTGGCATTGCAGTGCGTATTTTCGTTTTCTTCTTTAGAAACATGTCTTTTTTGTGCAATATTGTTTTTTAGCACGAGAGCAAATTGTCCTCACAGGTGAATGCAAAAACATCACCTTGCTATGTGAATGACCTCCCTTGTTTGTGCATATAGCCTTACTGTTTATGTAAGTTTACTCATCTCGATGTTCATGAATGTTCTGTCCTTGTACAATATTTGCATTGTACACCACTGCATACACAAATAAGTTATTTTCGCTGTATATACCAGCTTGCACTTTACATACACATGATCATCATTGTCCACCTTTCTGTGTACACATAAGCTATGTAAGGCATATCTGGAAATAAATTTCTCTTAAACCAATTCCATCGTGTTTCTTTGATATCTTGGGAGATGCGATCATCTATCTCGTGATTATTTTGTTGCGTGATGGCCAAAAACCGCAGTCCTTCTGCGAAGGAAGGGTGATTTTATTGCGGATAGACGGTATCGAGCCGTCAGATCCTAAATCGTGGAGGCCAATTACCCTTCTAAACACAGTTTATAAGTTAGTAGCCACGCTTCTATCACGGCGTCTGCGGCCTTTCTTGGAAGAGATTGTGTCCCTCTTGAAGTTATGTGCAGTACCAGGACGTTCCGTCTTCGTACCTCTTACAATCATCAGAGACCTATTCGCATTCCAAAGAAAAACAGGTCTCAGGAGTATATATTTATCTTGATCAGACCAAAGCATTTCATAGAGTTGAACATGGGTATCTTTTCACTATTCTGCGCATCTTTGGCCTCCCAGAGCAGTATGTGTGACCGGTAGAAATACTTTATCAGGATCTATCAAGCATTCTTTATTTCAACAAGGAAGTGACCAGAAGCTTTGCAATTCAAAAAGGGGTGAAGCAAGGCTGTCTGTTGTCTCCGGTATTATTCATTTTGTTTCTAGAGCCTTTGATTAGAAAGGTTGCAAACTGCAAACGCATAGTGGGTTTCCCGATGCCAGGCAAGTAAACCTTCAAAATTGTCGCATACGCCGATGATATTTCAGTGTTTTGTCGTAATTTGTTTAGCTATAGTGCATTCGTTAACATTTTTGCTGAGTATTCATATCTGTCTGATGCTCTTTTAAACACCACCAAATGTAAGGCATTGCGCTTTGGAGGTTTCAGAGAACTATTGCGAGGAGACGTAGAATACGTTCAAGCTGTTAAGATGTTAGGCGTTTACTTTGAGGAAGGAGATTTCTAAAAAAGACCTGGGATGACGTGCTTAGGAGATCCACCGATGTCATAGCCGCAGCCGCTCATGTTAACCTATCACTAGCGGCAAAAGAATAGTCATCAAGACACAAGCTAGCACTTTGGCGTTTTACATAGCACACGTTGCCCTTCTATTTCGCCGTGTAACAGGACGCCTCGCCTCCATCGCGGGAGCCTTCCTCTGGTGAAGAAAACCAGCAAAAGTACAAAGGAAATTTTTACAGCTTTCCAGAAACCGTGGAGGCTTGAGTTTCCCAGACATACCAACATTCACGAGAGCGCTGGATGCAAAAACAACACAGAAGCTCTTCGATGACAGCTGCTACCCCTGGTACAGGCTCTTGATGTACTGGAGCAGTACACTGAATGTACTTTCCCGGCCAATCCGTACATCGGACCACGAACGGAAATTCCGCTTAAGTTTTACAGAGCTGCCAGTAGCTTAAAACGAACAGTGGAATCAATAGGTTCATGCAGTCTCGAAGATGTTTGATCGCAGGAAATAAGCGAAAGGGTGACAAGTAGCACACTGAGCAAAGAGGAAGAAACAGCATCCTGCACGAAAAAATGAAAACGATGGCGTTGCAATCGCGTACCTAACCAGGTGTGCAAATTTGACTGGTTGAGAAGATGGAGGGCATTGCCTACGCGCGACCGATTAGCACATTGGGGAGTCGTTCTAAATGACCGCTGCCCAAACTGTGGTAAAAGAGAGACGG
Organism: Rhipicephalus microplus; assembly: GCF_043290135.1. NCBI lineage: Eukaryota > Metazoa > Arthropoda > Arachnida > Ixodida > Ixodidae > Rhipicephalus > Rhipicephalus microplus. The sequence goes on along the minus strand of NC_134703.1, from coordinate 113,971,441 downwards.
CCCAACATGGTCTGTTGGGCCGTCTCGGCAGTGCTCGGTGGCGAGGGGCGTCTGGCACATGGTACAACTGGTACAACGCCTCTTTGGCTTTCGCACGGCGCGCATGGGAACACAACGTGGGCTGTTCGCAAGACTGGTCTTTACAGTAACCTTGTACGTACTGTGGCGGCAACGCTGTTTAGCGGAAGTACGGCACAAGCCGCACAGAGGTGCCTATCCCGCACTACAGAAAATACGGCTCATTGTGTGGAATTACTTAGATCAGCAGCTGGAAACGCACGGCGAAGAGGTCTTCCTTCGACGATGGCACACACGTTTCTTCAAAGTAAGAGAGGGACAGCTGAGGTTTCCAGTTGTCCCGTACTAGTCATACGCCCACTCTAGTACGCATGTATAAGTGTTATCCTGTAAAATGTGATTAACTTGAATCATTTTAATTTTCCTTTGACTTGTAGCATTTGGATACCCAGTGATCCATTAGATTTTGGCGCTCATTTGTAAGATGTATGCACTGTCTTTACTTGTTTACGATGTTTCATTTGTGTACGTACAAGTTAAGTGTACAATAAACTTCCCTTTTTTAATCGCAGCAGCGAAGCACACTTCGCGATGTTCTTATTTAGGGATGGCACACAGCTCTCTCATAGTAGAGTACCTAGTGCTCTAAATTGTTAACTACTTTTTCTAAACATATTTCATCGGTGATTTAACCGTTACGTAAACTAGCAGCACGTTTCAGGGCGTCCTTAGGGTGGTGGGTGCCCATCATGGCAAGCCAGCCACCGAAGAAAGCATTAGCCTTCAATGTCGTCGTCCCTGTGGGGGCAAGTCCTGAAGACGTCGTTGACCCGACGTCTTCAATAGTGGGAATCGAAGAAGTTTACTGTGTACAGCACTTCGAAGAAGTTTACTGTGTACAGCACTTCAAAGGCCGAATTTAACAAGTCGCCGTGAACAGTGAAGCCGCCCTGCAAAATCATGGACGCGTCACACCTCACCATCCGAGGTGAGTGCGTCGCCATCGTACCCTTAGGATTCCAAGTCACCCAGGTAACTGTCCTGTCCCTGCCGTGCCGCATCCACAGCGAAGTCCTCGCACAAGCAGTGTCTCCCTACGGGAAGGTGTTGCACATCACCAGAGGACTTATGGTATCGCGCCCAACCATGACCACTGGGACGCGATACGTCCGCATGAAAATGAAGGCATCGTCACCGGTGCCCAACTACCTCAAGGTCACAGGCCATCAAGTGACCTGTCACTATAACGGGATCCAGTGAGTGTGCCATCAATGTGGAGGCAGTGGGCACTTCCACATGAACTGCACAGCTCCATTTTGTGGAAGGCGCGGCATTTATGGTCACGACGGGAAAGGCTGCTCGCTGCCGTGTCGCCGTTGTGGGGTCCCGCATGCCACCGTCACCTGCACTATCAGGCCATCGTATTCCGAAATGGCGTCTAAGGATTTCGCTCCACTTCATCCAGGAACACCGTCTAAGAACAGGTGCGACGGTTTGTCAACGCGATCCGCGGTAACCGACCACGACCAAGGTGCGCCAATCGCGACGCTGCACCAGACGCCCACTGCGTCCCCAACGATTCCGGACCTGGTGATTCCTCCAGGTTCTGAAAACTCAAGTTTCCCGCGTCCAGTGGCCATTTCTGAGGAAGCGTAGGCCGAGTCCCCGTCAGAGAAGGCACCTCGTGAGGAAGGAGTTTCAGATGGAAATATTGCATCTGACGCTCCTCGCATGGCTGCTCAGTCGACCACAAGCTCAGATGTCATCGAGGAGTCTACATCCCAAGATGACGATGCCTGCATCTACGTCGACTCAAACAGAACCACGAGTGAGGCGCCCCTACAAATCGACGAAGACACCAGCCCCAGTGACATAAGCCAGGACAGTGTAGATGCCTTTGTGCCATCCTCATTCAACAGCCCAGACACCAAACACCGCCGGACATCTACTCTTGACTCAGAAGCCCCCACCAGACACAGAAGTCCTCTGCGGACTTCGACGTGGTCCCGGAAGCCCTTAGCCTCCGGTCGATCAGCTGGCCGTAAAAAATTACTCAGCCGCTCGCGGGACACCGCATCCCGCGCCATGCTTAAGGTACCCCTGCCTTTACGTGATCTTATATTACGTTTTAATTTTCCCCATGGCTCTTACTCTAAAAGTTATTACTTTTAACGTTGAACTTTTCTGCAATCCACAAAAACAGACTGGGGTATTGACTCTCGCGCGTTCAGTGCCCTGTGATTTGCTGTTCGTGCAAGAAACAAATTTTTTAAAGCTTTCTGATGTACTCGCTTTCAAGCGCGCATTCAACATGGACTGTTTCTTTTCGCACGCCAGCACGCGTTCGACTGGCGTCGGAGTCGTTATATTTAACCGAAGTCTTTTGCGTGACCATCATGTTTGCTTCGATGCCTTCGGACACGTGCTGGCGTTCAACTGCACCTTTTAAATGCGCAGAATTTCTTGGCGAATTTCGTCGACTTTGGACGCATCTATCTATCTATCTATCTATCTATCTATCTATCTATCTATCTATCTATCTATCTATCTATCTATCTATCTATCTATCTATCTATCTATCTATCTATCTATCTATCTATCTATCTATCTATCTATCTATCTATCTATCTATCTATCTATCTATCTATCTATCTATCTATCTATCTATCTATCTATCTATCTATATCTATCTATCTATATCTATCTATCTATATCTATCTATCTATCTATCTATCTATCTATCTATCTATATCTATCTATCTATCTATCTATCTATCTATCTATCTATCTATCTATCTATCTATCTATCTATCTATCAATCTATCTATCAATCTATCTATCTATCTATCTATCTATCTATCTATCAATCTATCAATCTATCTATCTATCTATCTATCTATCTATCTATCTATCTATCTATCTATCTATCTATCTATCTATCTATCTATCTATCTATCTTGCTGCCTACGACTTTTCGCTCTCCTGGCCGTTTGGATAACGGCATCGATACGAAACTTGGTGTGATATAACATGACTGTATGACGACCATAACTGACTAGTCATGTTATGAAAATCATGACGTGTACGTCATGAATGTCATGGTCTTGCGGTGGTTTCATTCACATATGTTGCGAAACTGGCATGGTATGACATGGCTGCATGGCGAACACAAGTGACAGACCCTGAGATCAAAATAAAGACTTGCGTGTCATGTAACATCATGACAACATGCCACACTCATGATGTGTTCGTGGCCGTTTTGCATATACCGAATTTGGTATTAGGGGACGTGAATGGATGACGAAGGTATGTGACGGGTGCAAACATCATAATCATGAGATGCGTGTCATGTGAAAACATTGCTACATGCTACGCTCATGATGCGCTCGCGGCCGTTTCGTTAGCTTCACATGTACCAAATTTGGCATTACGTGACGCGAACGGACGACATAGGTAAATGCCACGTCCAAACATGATGATCATGATATGCGTGACACGTAACGACATGACCACGTCCCACTCTCATGATGTGCTCGTGGCCGTTTCGCTACCTTCACATATGCCGAAATTCGGTATTACGTCACGTGAATGGATGACGAAGGTATGTGATTGGTGTAAACATGATAATCATGAGATGCGTGTCATGTAGGAACATTATTACACGCCACAATCGAGGCGCCAATGCACTTCGACGTGAGCCAGCGCGCGTGCGCGCCGGTGTTCGTTTTAGCGCGTCACGCTGGCTATGCCACGCCAGGCACCTCTCCCCGAGTTCAGTGGATCTGCCCACTAACCATCATTGTGCATCTGCATGCCATGTACTCGCAGGTGCGCCCCGCACTGCGTTGCTTTGACGCATGCCCGTTTGAGCGCACACGGCGTCCCTCCGTCACGAAGACAGGCAGAGGCAGTGCTGTCTAGGTAACTTTGTTGGCGTCAAACGCAGCATGTCGCATTTCGCACCGGTTGCCACCAGGCCGCGCCGACGGACGCTGGTCGCGTTGGTTGCGCCTGGCGTCACACTATAGAGTGCTCGCGTTTTGCTAGCGTGGCGTCGCTGCACTTAGCCTGCGCGTGCGTCAACGTTGCGTCGGAGTATATGGGCCCTCCGTGACGCGCTCGCCGCCGTTGCGTTAGCTCCGCATGTACCAGATTTGGTACCACGGGAAGTGAATAGACGACGAAGACACGTCCAAACCTGATAATCATATATAATATGCGTTTCACGTAAAACATGACTACGTGCTACTCTGATAGTGTTCTCGCGGCTGGTTTCCTAGTTCCACATATAAAACATTTGGCATCACGTGACGTGAATGGACAATCAGTGTAAATGACACCTCAAAATATGATAATCATGATATAGATTTTATGTAAAACATGACTACATACTGTGCTCATAGCATGCTCACGGCCGTTTTGCTCGCTCCATATATACCAAAGTTGGTATCAGGTGACGTTAATAGATGACAAAGGTAGATAAAACGTCTAAACATGATAATCACAATAGAATAATTAGAAACAGGGAATCATAATGGAATCATAATTATGACACGTAAGTCATGTACGGCATAATTTACCTGTGCCTCTTAACGTTGTGCTGATTTTAAAGTGACATATCACCATTCCTCGTTCGTGCTTTGCATATCATCCACTCCCACTGTACGTAGGATCTGCCAATTTTTTTTTTTCGTTACGAATAAAATTTGTTGGCGCGTATGCCCTAGCGGCGCCCGTGAACTCTAATTCGTTCTTTCAATCTCTTAATGCGTTCCTTTAAATTTACAACATCTGGTACTCTTGGGGGATTTCAATTGTGTCTTAGACTCACACGCAGCCGTTTGAGGTCCGGGTCGCAGCTGGTCAAACTGGAATGCCAGAGAACTTGAACGTCCAGTGTAGCGATTGGCATTGAGTGACATTCATGAAAGTGTACATGGCAGCAATTATGCCTATACTTGGCAACGAGCAGCAGAATTGATCGCGTGTATGCATCCCCCGGTATCATTACCTACGTTCACGATACCGGGGTAATGTCATTGCCACCGACACCAGTGTACATTAGCGACCATCGGTCGGTTATGTTGGCTCTCCGCCTGCCAGCGGGGACGCCAACGATTCACAGACCATGGCGTCTCGATTGCCGCGTCCTCCAGGACTCTCAGGCTACGAAGAAATTATCCGGAGCGTTACGCGAATCGCTCATTGGGGCGGATGTAGCCGATTGGGATCGCCTCAAAGAACAGTGGCGCCATCGTCGCAGTGCGGCGGGCAGAGGACTTTGCACCCGTATGTCAAAAGATGCGTCATTGTTAATCCAGAAGATACGCATTGCCAATCGAGATCCCAGTCCTTCCACTGTAATGCGGGCATGGCAAGAGGAGCTCTTTGAACGGTACCAGCGTATTATGCGCGCTTCTTCACTCTCGGCTGCAGCTTGGCGCTGTAGACGTGCACCCTGTGCGCACCCTGAGGTGCTAAGGTATGCACGCAGAGCTCTGCTTTGTCCACCAGGCTCGCCTGCCCACTCTCTGAACTCCATCATCCCAGCTGCTGCGGGTACGCGCGACTTTCAGGCATTCACTCAGCACTTTCAGTCAACCTCTCAATCTGTTGCTACTTTATTAAAAAAGGTTGCATTACTTACTAAGTTTGGTTTACTAACTGCTTGTCCCATATGTTACTAACCGGTTAGTAAAAAAGGTTAGTAATCGTTACTACCTCTACCGTTACTAACGCAGTTAGGAATGTTTACCAACGTAGGTAGTAACGGTTCGTAACAAAAAGAATCTAATATGCGCGATCGTTTTGCCTCACGAATCACCCATTTTATAACAGCCCAATTCAGGAGCATCAACATTTCAATATATCACTGAGTAATTACGCAAATAATGTCATAAAGGAGAACAGCATGCATACAAAAGTCCACGCGAGAAGTACTGTTCTTGAGCGGTTCCAGGAGTATTTAAGCCCTAACTTTGGGGAAGGCAGCTGGTGCCGGTGCGCGGCTATGCTGTAGGATGTATAACCCAAGTGAGGCGCCTTTATTTGTACAACGTACAGATTTTTTGGTTAGCGAAGTATTGTAGTGTAGGACTTTTAATCATGCGTATTATGAAGAACGCTTAGTTACGTCTATTTTGCAACTGCCTCAACACAGCCTAGTATTCAAGGCATATGATTGTGTAGTAAACTTGCGAATATTGCCTCAATGAACTTCAATGCATCCCCGTGCTACTTAAAGGTTGTTAGACGCTCGCAGTAATAACCTCTAAAGTTTGCTTAACAATTTCAATAAATACGTGCATCACGAAAAGTTACTAACAGTGCGCAAAAGGTAGTAACCGTTGCAACCTTTAAGCGTTTGCTAACGTGGGTAGTAAAATGTTAGTAATGGCCCAAGAAGGTTAGTTTAACAGCTGCTGTTCCTAAGTTTTTGATTGTGGTTACTAGCTTTTCACTAACTTATTTTTAAGAGTGCAGTGTCAGTTACCCCGGATCCCTTTCTTTGCATCCACTGCTAAAAGACCTACCACATGATTCCTACATGTCACATGACGTTCTGCTATCACCGCCATCTGATGACGAAATAAATGGCGCATTAGACGCAATGAAGAAGGGTTCGGCCCCAAGGCATGACGGACTCCCTGCAGACTTTTATGTACAGTTCTGGACTATCATTGGTCTAATTATGTCACGCGTCATTCGCAAGTGTTTCCGAGATGTTAGGGGCGAAGCTCCTTATAGCGGCACCCATTTGTCCCTCGTAGTCGTAGTAGTAGTCGTAGTGTGTAACGAGTCTTACATTTTGACCTCCAAGGTGGTGCCGGTGAGAGATTTCTTCTGTGCGTTGTTGAAGAATAAAAAGTTCGCAGCGTGCGCGTTAACTAAAAGCCGAATTCTCCTGCCTCTCATAACCCCTTAGCAGCCATTGGCATATACATTGAGCACTATCTGACAAGAAAGGGTTGCTACGTTATACTCGCTGGGCGTAACCTCCTTGGTTTTAGAAAGGTTTAGCGAGCGTTGGGCCGCAGTGCCATGAATACAGTGAACTAGTATATACCATGAACTCGAAGTGGACAAAGGTGGGAAGTAGACACGAAGTGCAAGCCGTAAGAAAGTGTGCGTGTGCCACCTCTCGTTTAGTCCTTGGAATGTCCGCTGGATGGCGGTGCTTCTATATGGGGAATATATGATGAAAAGATGCGAGATGGTGGGATTTAGAGTGTTGAATAGATGGACGAACGGACACACAGACAGATGCATGGATGGACGCATGAACGGACGCAGGGGCGGATACTTGAATGAACGCAGGAACGGGCGCACGAACAGACGCAGGGATGGACGAATGCTTCGCCCCACTCTCCATCATTCACTCCGTGGATATGCTGCCATTTTTTCCGTATGATGCAAGTCATTCCGAGGCAGCAGTTCGTGCTTGCACTTGCAGTGTAATTAAGGCGAAAGCCTTAATTACAGCGAAAACGCCTTAAGGTGAAAGCCATCGAAAGCGAAAGCGGCCGCTGTCTTCTGAGGTGGCAGCCTTAACACGAGTGATGTGAAAAATAATAACGACCCCATGACGTCGCCCTATACGACTCCATCATGACGTCACATATCACCCGAATTTGTGACGTCATAGCATGATATTGTCGCTTGGTCAAAGATCGGCCGATTGCAGAGGCACTGCGAAGTCACGTTGAGTTCATAGAGCTTTCGGTGGAGGACGGTGTTTATCAATTCAATCGAGTGAGCAGAACTAGAAGAAAATGGATATTGCTGTCCAGTCACCTTAACCAAATGCATATTGCCCCGCCGCGGTGGTCTAGTGGCTAAGGTACTCGGCTGCTGACCCGCAGGTCGCGGGTTCGTATCCCGGCTGCGGCGGCTGCATTTCCGATGGAGGCGGAAATGTTGTAGGCCCGTGCGCTCAGATTTGGGTGCACGTTAAAGAACCCCAGGTGGTCGAAATTTCCGAAGCCCTCCACTACGGCGACTCTCATAACCATATTGTCACGTGCTTGTCAAAAAGAAAGACAATGACAGTTGTGCATGTGCCATGAAGCACAATAAAATGGATGAAAAAGAAGAACTCTCTTGCGCGTTCTATTAAAAGAACCTACCTGCTTTTGGTGTCACAATTTCTGCGGCAAGACCTCTGTTTTGACGTCATGACAATGATGGAGGTGCTGGAGCCTACAACCTGATGCAGGAAAGTCTTGCTCGGACCCGTTCACCTAGTCCAGAGACTCAGCCCCTCATCACGACTCCAATGCACCGATTCAGTCGGTGCCTACTAGGCCTAAGTCCAGAGTCCGCACCTGTTCCGCCTCTTTCCAGCATGGCAGCTCCTACGACATCCACGGTTATCCCGCCAGCGCAGACCACTCTTTCTTCGCAGGTAACTCTTGAACATCCTCGCGTTCCTGAAGTTTTCCGTGGGGAAGAGTACGAGGATGTCGAGGACTGGCTCGAACAGTTCGAACGGGTCGCTGTATCCAACCACTGGACTGAACAGCACAAACTTAGCCGTGCATATTTCACACTGGAAGATAGCGCTCGCACGTGGTATGAGAACCGGGAGACTACATTCCAATCTCGGGAAGACTTCGGTCGAAAGCTCCTCGCTACATTTTTGAACTCGGACCAACGGGATCGCACACAGCAAGTGATTGAGGCGCACGTGCAAAAACCCAATGAAACAGCTCCCATGTACGCAGAGGGTATGATCCGTCTGTTTCGACGAGCTGACCCTGACATGCCCGAGGCGAAGAAGGTGCGTCACCCAATGCAGGGTGTTAAGGAACAAGTGTTTGCGGGCCTCGTACGAAATCCACCGAAAACAGTAGATGAATTCATAAGAGAGGCGACAGTCATCGAGCGCGCACTGCAACAACGACGCCGACACTTTGACCGCCTGCAGAACCACACGGCAGTAAGTGCTGCAGCTCAGAACACTGCCGTATGCGAAAGTTCCCTGCGACAAATGATTAGAGAAATACTGCGTGAGGAACTTCAGGCCCTCTGCGTTTCCCCTGCCCAACCGCCAGTCGCATCTGTTGCCGAAATCGTCCGCCAGGAGTTGAGGCAAGCCATTACACCACCCGCGCCAAGTCCTGAGCCACATCCAGAGAGCTATACGCTGATGTGGTCCGTCGCCCTCCACCTACATTTGTGGCGACGCCCTTCCAGCCACGACCCGCTGCCGTACCTTGGTGGCAACGGGATTCTACGAGACGACCACCAGTTCGCCGAACTGACTTGTGGCGCATGGCCGACCGTCGACCTATTTGCTACCGCTGCGGAGAACCTGGTCACATTGCCCGCTATTGCTGTCACGGCGATTCTGGGTTCGGGAACTTTTCTCGTCCCGCTTCTTTCCGCTCCGAAGACCACCGTGCCCACGATGCCGATCAACTATCGCCTGCTCAAGCAACCCCACCACGTCGCTGGCGATCCCTATCACCTGCGCGTCACCGTGACTTCCTTCAGAGCTACGCGGACGTCACCAGAGGCCGTTCGTCTAGCCCGCGCCGGGGAAACTAACTGATGCGACCTCGGGGGGCAAGGTTGCCAATCGTCGAGACACTGAAAAGTTCCCCCAATCATCGCAAGAAGGTATGACGACAACGACGATGAATACCACGACGAATAATAATGCCGATGAAGTTGCACGTGCGGATCTGAGCGTTCTCATTGACGGACATCACGTTACAGCACTGGTCGACACTGGCGCCGACTTCTCGATCGTGCGACAAGAGCTCGCCGACCGCCTTAGAAAGGTCAAGACACCGTGGACAGGGCCACACATAAGGAGTGCTGGTGGTCAGCTGATGACACCCACGGGTAAATGCACCACTAGACTTCGCATCGGGGATTCTAGCTTCGTGGCCACATTCGTCCTGTTGCCAGACTGCTGTAAAGAGTTAATTTTGGGCATGGATTTTCTTCAAGATCATGGCGCTATTATCAACATCCCTCAACGTATGGTGACGTTTTGCGCACATTCTTATGCCGACAACAGCAGTGAAGAACCACGCGGCCGTTTGCGAATAGCCGACGATGTGACACTCCCACCGAGATCCTGCTGCCTTGTGTCGGTGTCCAGTGGGTGTCCTTCCTATAAAGATGTGATAGCAGAGCACATAGTCGTTCTTTTGTTCACGCAAGGCATTTCCATCGCGAGGGGCGCCCTGGAACTTACTGGTGGACAGGCAGAAGTGCTCCTCACAAACTTCAGCAACGAGCGCCGTCAAATCCAGAAGGGTACCGCGATCGCCTACTACGACGATGTAGACCAAACTGGGGATTGTTTTACCTTGCAACCAGATGACGCGGCTGTCCCCGCCTCGACAACTTTGTCGGTGGACATCTCCTCTACGCTACCGCCCTCTGATAGGAAGCGCCTGCTTGAACTTATACACCAATTCGAAGACTGCTTTTCGCGTACGCCAAAGGTCCAGCAAACACCATTGACCAAGCACCGCATCATTACTGAAGACAACACGCGACTGATTCGGCAAAACCCCTACCGTGTGGCTCCGAAAGAGCGCGAGGAGATTCAGAAGCAAGTACACAAGATGCTCGCGGATGACGTCATACAACCTTCGAAAAGTCCTTGGGCGTCCCCCGTGGTTTTGGTCAAGAAAAAAGACGGCAGCTTGCGCTTCTGTATTGATTATCGCAAGTTGAACAAAGTCACGAAGAAAGACGTCTATCCACTGTCCCGCATAAACGATTCCCTCGATTGGCTGCGTCATGCGCGCTATTTCTCTTCAATGGACTTCTGAAGCGGCTACTGGCAGATAGAAGTCGACGAGAGAGATCGTGAAAAAACGGCCTTCGTGACGCCCGATGGCCTATACGAATTTAAGATGCTTCCTTGTGGGTTGTGCTCGGCGCCAGCCACTTTTCAGCGTCTCATGGACACTGTACTATCAGGCCTGAAGTGGCAAACATGCTTGGTCTATCTGGAGGATGTTATTGTATTCTCAGCAACATTCGAGGAACATCTCAGCCGTTTATTCACCGTCCTCCAAGCCATACGTTCGGCCGGCCTTACTTTAAAACCGGAAAAATGTCGTTTTGGTTTTAACGAACTCAGCTTCCTAGACCACGTCGTCAGTCACGAGGGTGTTCGGCCGGACCCGGCCAAAATAGACGCCGTAGCCCAATTTCCTGCACCACGCGACAAAAAGGCCGTGAGACGCTTCTTAGGGTTGTGCGCCTATTACCAGCGATATATCGAGGACTTTTCGTCTATTGCGGCGCCATTGACACGACTCACACGTGAGGACGTCCCCTTTTTTTGGGGTGAACAACAGCAAATGGCGTTCAATGAACTACGACAACGCCTGCAAACACCTCCAGTCCTCGCGCACTTCGACCAGGAAGCCCCTACAGCCCTTCACACTGACGCCAAAAATGTAGGTCTGGGTGCCGTTCTGGTGCAGGCAAGACGGCTCTGAAAGAGTAATAGCCTACGCCCGCAGAACTCTCTCTCGCACGGAGGAGAACTACTCGACTACTGAGAAGGAGTGTCTCGCCGCGGTGTTGGCGGTCATCAAATTTCGTCCATATTTGTACGGCCGCTCCTTCAAGGTTGTTAGCGACCATCACTCCTTGTGCTGGCTCACCAACCTTAAAGATCCATCTGGCCGTTTGGCGCGCTGGAGCCTAAGGCTTCAAGAGTTCGACATGACCATCGTCTATAAATCTGGGAAGCGGCACACCGACGCCGACTGTCTCTCACGGTCGCCAGTGGAGACTGTCGCTCGTGATGACGAAAAAATCGATGCGGCATTCTTGGGAGTTGTCAACACGGCCACTATTGCACGGGAGCAGCGCAGTGACCCCGAGCTGTTACCACTCATTGAATATTTAGAAGGACGACGTAAGGACGTGCCGCAGTTATTTGCCAGATGACTGCCATATTTTTGCTTGCGAAACGATGTTCTCTATAAGAAAAACTCACCAACCGTCAACCCGCACTTGCTCATCGTGCCTGCCTCTCTTCGAAAAGAAATTATGGAAGCGTGCCATTATGAAGCAACTTCTGGTCATCTAGGCCACACCCGAACATTGTGCCGACTATGATGCAAGTACTACTGGCCAAAGTTACCCGCTGCTGTTAAATATCACGTGCGAACTTCCACCGACTGCCAAATAGGCAAATCACCTCCCAGCAAGCTAGCCGGTCTTTTACATCCAGTCGAAGCACCAGTGAAGCCGTTCACCCAGATTGGAATGGATTTCCTGGGCCCCTTTCCAACTTCCACAACAGGGAACAGATGGATAATTGTGGCTACCGATTACCTCTCCCGTTATGCGGAGACTAAAGCTATGCAGCGCGGCACAGCAGCAGAGGCCGCTCAGTTCTTCATCGAAAACATCGTCCTTCGGCATGGCGCTCCGACAGCAGTGATCACAGACAGAAGACCTGCCTTCACCGCAGAACTTTTGGAGTAGGTTCTCAGACTCAGCGGTACAGCTCACTGGATAACAACTGCTTACCATCCGCAGACAAACGGACTGACAGAGCGCCTCAATAGGACCCTCACAGACATGATAAGCATGTACGTTGACACGGAACATAACAACTGGGATCAGATATTGCCGTACGTGACCTTTGCCTATAATACCGCTCGACAAGAAACCACTGGAATGACGCCGTTCAGTCTGATCTATGGTCGCGAAGTCACGACAACGTTGGACGCCATGTTGTCGCATGAGTGTGACAACATCCATGTAGACGCCGAAGAGTTCACTCAGCGCGCCGAGGAAGCCAGACAGCTCGCGCGTGTGCGCATCTGTCATCAACAGCATCAAGATGCACAACGGTACGACACCCGACACCAGTTTATTAGCTACACACCAGGCGACAAGGTCTCGGTCTGGATTCCGATACGTCAACGTGGACTGTCCGAAAAACTGCTAAGATGATACTTTTGCCCATACAGCGTCACGCGACGCTTGAACGACGTGAACTATGAAGTTGTTCCCGACACTGACTGTAATTCTAAGCGTCAAAATCATTTACCCGAAGTCGTACACGTCGTGCGTGTGAAACCGTATTCATCCGGTTGACGCGGACCACTTCATACGCCTGGTAGAGCGCCTAAGTTGCGCATCGGGACGATGCCTCTTTCGGAGGGAGGCAAATGTCACGTGCTTGTCAAAAAGAAAGACAATGACAGTTGTGCATGTGCCATGAAGTATAATGAAATGGATGAAAAAGAAGAACTCTCTTGCGCGTTCTACTAAAAGAACTTACCTGCTTCTGGTGTCTCGATTTTTGCGGCAAGACCTCTGTTTTGAGGTCGTGACAATATGGTGGTTTTGAGACGTTAAACCCCACATATCAATCTATCAAAGCCAAATGCATATTGTACTGCACGCCATTTTTTCTATGTTTTGCGGGTCTTTCCTGCGTCAGGGCTTAGTTTAGGCTCCTCTAGCGCGAACGTCGTGCTTATATATGCTCGGCGACAATGTGACCGTTCTCGTGTCAGCTTTCACTGCGCTCGAGCCTGGCAGCTTCTTTATCAGAAGGACGAGAAAAGTTCGCTGTTCTGGAAGCGAAAAGGTCTAGAGACTGACACGCTCTTGTATGCTACACTGAGCCTCACCCTCACGCCATTGTAGTGCGTTTCACGAATGCTCAACTCTTCTACGATCCTTCACATTCTTTACGTTTGCCTCTCGCAGCACGGCGCAGCCCTCCCCTTCCTACAGAGTCTCACTCGCGCCTCACTGCGAGATCACGTGATCACCGCTACGCCAACGGACGGAGAAGCCCCGACTAAGAACACTTTCGATGTTAAAGAAGTGAAACGCTATGCGGGAAACTATAAAAAATTAAACTTGAGCCTGTTACCGATTCTTTGTTTGTATAATGAATGAGAATGAAAGAGAAAGAGGGGGAGGGAGAGAGACGCGAATAACCATTCACCGCCTGTTTTTCTCTCTAAAATGAGTCAATATACAGAGCTTGCCGAAGTGTACTGGAGGGCGGACAACAAAACTCTTAATTTTCACAAACAATTACAAGTTAGCCCACCGCGAAGCCTGTTTGAATTAACATCACGCACACTCCTTCGTGTTATGACATACTTTCCCTTGGCGATGGCTGAAATGATACTCACAGTGAGTTTCGCACCAACCCGTTGTACGCGCAGTCAGGTCACCAGCCTTGTATACACTATCCCTACAGAACGGGGATGTCTATATATAGCACGCAAGTCTGGTCACAAAACGTGCTCATCAAGCATCGGCAAGGGGTCCGAGACGCGAACATCGCTGACGGATGATCTCTTAATTCTCTAGCAATTTCGAGCGAACGATAATTGAACTTATGCGAACGTTCATCACGAAGCTTTGTTTTTAGATCACTCACTCGTTGAGGGATATGTATGAATTAGTGGAATTATATATCGCGTGAAAAAAAAAGAGTATTCGTCAAAAAAAAAAAAGGAATAGCAAAAATGTTTGGTACGACAGTACATAGAGACGAGACAAATATAAAGCGTGAGTCAGCGCGCGTCCTTTTCTGGGAATAAAAAGACACACTGATCGTGTAGCGGCGTTAGGCACCGTGCCGTTCTCACATAGTCATTGCATTGACGTCGGACACGCTTCATTTCTAGGAAATACGACTCGCGTTTCCGAGCATACACAAAAGAGGCCGTGCGGCGGAGCTCAAAGCTTTTTGGACAGGTGCGCACTGTCGACGTCACCTTGCACAGGTACTCACTACAGGCTAGGCGTGCTGCCAGTCGGTGCCAAGCTGCTCTTGTGACGCGCATGCAGAGACCTGGGCGCGTTGTTCGGCAACCACATAAGCGGCGCGCTAATTGCTTACGGGTCTCGCAAATAATTCGGGGAACTGTAGCTTTGCATTGCTTCGTCCTTCTTACTGAACATTGCTTGCAATGACACGCGCGTGCACCGATATAATAGACGTTGTGGTACCGTGAACGAAATCACGAGAGAGAATCAGATCCAAGCCACGCATTGGAAGTAGGCGTCTGAAATTCGAAACTCGCATCTCTTGACGATAGTTATAGCGCGAGAACAGACCGACGACACAGAGAGACGTGTCTCTGTGTCGTCGTTCTGTTCTCGCGCTATAACTATCGTCATGTCATACCAACTAGCCCAAGCTGCCGCACTTCTAAGCTGCATCTCTTGGCTCAATGGTGCGACGAGTATGCCCTTCTTCGCGGAATTCTTTAAAAGAAACTTAAAACTGAAAACAAAACAAAACAAAACAAAATAATCAGAATAGTAAGCAGCGTGTACATGATGGAATGCGATTAACAGCCCAGGCTTAGTGCTACAAAATTTCGGTCAAAGATATTGCAATGCGAGTTCAGTGCATCATTTTGATGTATTCGGGCTTCACCCACAGACTGTTAGCAACGCTCGGCGGAGACGGTGCCACAATGTTTCGGATTATTCTGCTAAGATTACGCGCAGGACGCGAATAGTCAAGTTTATTCGAGAACTTAAGTGAACACCAGTGATAGCTGTGGAAGGTTTGCGAGAAAAGGAGACGCGTTCCGCCGATTATAAAATTACTCGACGGCCGACAGCTGTTCTCGCCTATCGGAGCACAGCGTGCACCGCTCGCATTTCGCGTTTTCAATTCCTGGGCACAAGTTTGCCAAAATAAATTGTCCAATTTATTCTAGTCTTGCTGCCGCCTTCTGCACCATCACAAGAACATGGTAATAAATAATAATAATAATAATAATAATAATAATAATAATAATAATAATAATAATAATAATAATAATAATAATAATAATAATAATAATAATAATAATCGTCGTCGTCGTCGTCCCCGTCGTCAAGGACTTTATAGTAATCAGCGCTATCACCTGCAGCGTTATCTTCAAGAGCCCTATTGGAGAGGCACTGAAAGTTTTGTTTACCGTGATGCTTATTTTTGTTATCAAGCAGCCGTATTTATTTCACTCATTTTTCAATATTTATTTATTTATTAGGTATCTTATTCCGCTTTTCAGCTATATATTAAAAAAAACGTGCCAAATGACTAAAATCGAAATTGTTGCGCATACGTATACAAAAAGCAGCCTCCTGAAATGCAGAGCCCGAAGCTGCTCCTCCGTGTAAATTATGCAGCATGCTACGCAGAAAAGGAGCAATACGATTTCGTAAAACGACGAGAGAATCGTGCTTAAAGAAAGAGAAAGAAAGCTTATATACGGTGGTGGCAAACACTCCAAGGCGGAGGAACCGGAGGCGCGTTGATGACACCGTCGATTAGAGAGAGCACGCTCACTCTGAAAAGGCCTGGGCGCTACGCACTTGGGTGCTTCAGTGGCTATGAAAGGCTACGCGAAGGTTTCGTTGCAGCGCAAAGCGTCTACCTTCAACGTGCCGCCACTCCTCCAACCATTTCGCGAAACCACTTTGCGCTCCAACTTCAAGAGGAACACGATGATTCAGAACACACCGTGATCTAGAAGAAGCCAACATGAACCAACGAGGGACACTATAGCCAACGTTAGCCAGTGCCGTTAACACACGGCTAAGTACGTTATATGTACTCGGTCAGACGCTACGCATGTATACCCGCAGAGAAATTCGGTTGGAGGGGTCTTAAAAACTAACGCTTTCGAGAACGGTAAGCGAATTTAGAACTAAACCTGAGAGAATGCAGCTGCTAAAAGTAGATGTAAAAACAATTGCTGAATTATGTTGTACGAGCACCATTCAGCAATGAAGTTTAAATTGGACCGTCACTATCAAGCCCGTGAGCGAAACGACTGAAGGAGAGAAGGAAAGAAAGCAAGTGCCGTGAACACGTCAGTGCATTTCACCGCGTAGTTGTTGCATGCGTAGAAAAGAAAGACCAAAAAAAATGGCAGAATATCCACGGAGTGAATGATGGAGAGTGGGGCGAAACATCCGTCCGTCCATTCATTCTTGCTTCCGTCCTTTCATGCGTCCGTCTGTGTGACCATCCGTGAGTCCATTCACCCGTCCGTGCGTGCGTCTGTTCGTGTGTCCGCATGTCCACTTGTGCGTCCGTCCCTGCGTTCATCCATGCATCCGGCCCTGCGTCCGTCCATGCGTCCATCCATCCGTGAAACCGTCCGTGCGTCCGTCCACGTATCTGCCTGTGTGTCCGTTCGTCCATCTAGTCAACACTCCAAGTACCACCATCTCGCACCTCTTTCATCATATATTACGTATATAGAAGCCCCGCCATCCATCGGACATTCCAAGGACTAAACGAGAGGTGGCACACGCACACTTTCTCGCGGCTTGCGCTTCGTGTCTACTTCCCATCTTTAACCACCTAGAGTTCATGGTATATACTAGTTAACTGTATTCATGACACTGTGGCCTAACGCTCGCTAAACATTTCTAAAACCAAGGAGTTACGCCCAGCGAGTATAACGTAGCAACCCTTTCTTGTCAGATAGTGCTCGATGTACATGCCAATGGCTGCTAAGGGGGAATGAGAGACAGGAGAATTCGGCTTTCAGTTAACGTGCACGCTGCGAATTTTTTATTGTTCAGCAACGCACAGAAGAAATCTCCCATCGGCACCACCTTTGAGGTGAAAACGTAAGACTGGTTACACACTACGACTGCAACTGCTACTACGAGGGACGAACGGGTGCCGCTACATTGGTGAGCAGCGCAGGCATACTCGTGAGCGCGAACAATGAAAGCACTCGTATTGATAATAAGGCGGAAGCATCAAATGCTGCATCAAACGCGTCCCACGGCGTCAAAAACGGGTGACGGAAAAATTATTGCGTGATGACGTCAAGATGACGTTACCGATGAGTAAATGTTTTGACATTATGACGTGAGCAGTATGTCAGCGTGACGTCACGTGACGTAGCATGACGTGATCACGTGAAATCGTACCTTGGTCAAGGGTGGTCCGATGAAGGAAGCAATGCAAAACAAGGTAGAGTATGCCTCTGGTCTTAGAGGCAGTGCAAATTCAGATTAGGTGCAGAACTTTTTGAAAAATGGTGGGGCAGGATCAACAATGCATAGACATTAAAGAACAAGAAGGTCTTTGCCTTGCGCTATACTTATGTGAAT
The DNA here is from genome assembly GCF_043290135.1 of Rhipicephalus microplus. Taxonomy (NCBI): domain Eukaryota; kingdom Metazoa; phylum Arthropoda; class Arachnida; order Ixodida; family Ixodidae; genus Rhipicephalus; species Rhipicephalus microplus. The sequence continues at coordinate 113,953,327 of NC_134703.1, read as the reverse complement.
GCGTGAGAGACCCTGGGGCTATTCGTTTTAGTAAAACCGCAAGGGACCTTAATGATCTCGTGGGCGGCTTTCTTGCTGAAAAAATGTTCTCGGGCTTCCGCAGTAAATATTTGCTTCCATTAGATATATCCCACTTTCTTCACTCTCGCTTGCGAATGCATAAGCCGAATTTAGGAATTCAGCAGTTCCTTCTGGCTAATGTTGAGGAGGCCGCATATGAAAGCCATCGTTCTGCATACTACTGAAAATTTCTTCGAGCAGCCTTATTGTACGTTAATTAGGTATTTATACTAATACGTCACCTAATTTATTAGTAATGCAGCCTTAAATCGCTTGAATGGCCTTTCATTCATACCTCAGTCACTTCATTCCTTCCTCTTTCAATCTTAAGTCACTTGAATAGTTCTTAATTCACGAATATTTCATTCTCAATTTTCATTCGGGCAAACGTTGATTCGAGGTTGGTTCACTCGATCTATCCCTTCAGAATTGACTCCTGTCACTGTATTCACTCCTAATAATAGATAGGCAAACTCACTCATGCGTAGGTTCACTCAGGCTCCCCCAGACTCAGATCGAGTGGGTGAGTTATAATTTGCTGAGTATGAGTCCGAGCGAGTCGGACTGTAAAACTCTTCAGTGAGTCTGAGCATACGAGTGAGTCCGGTTGAGGAAAACTTTGATGAGTGTAAAGGTGAGGTATATTTCATAAGTGAGTCTGAGGAAGCTCCACATTGTTTCGCCAGCCTCTCGTCCAATATACTTAACTTCAGCATTACTATACTTGGGGACAACTTTCTGTGGCGATGAAGGCAAAGCTACGGGGGTGGAGCCACTGCTCCTATGTTCCTCCGCGAAGTAGTCCGGTTCGGCTCACGTTTCAAATGACGGCCGTGTTCAGGTAATCCCACGGCACAAAACGTGACACGTCTGCTTGCTCAGCCATTTGTGAGTGAAATCCGAGACATGCTTTTTCGGCGAGGCGTTGAATTAGCCGGAGGGTGAGGAGCGCTTACCTAAAGACGAAGACGTCATTTTGACTGTGAGTTGCACGTAAAATGTGCAATGTTTTCAGACGCACAAAAACGCGAAGCGACTCTTGAGAAAGCAACAAAAGATATGAATATCTTCACGGTGAGTGTAGCGCCTCTTTATAAGCAACATCCAGTAGAAAATAATGTTGTTCTTTTTTATTATTTTTACACGAAAAACATGGGCGCATTTGTAGCACTATATTCTACAGCGGTGGCACACGCCCACATGGGCTCCGTAGCCTTCCCTTCATTGCCACAAAAAGTTGTCCCCGAGTATATCACCATTATATTGGCTCCCGTTTGCATTAATGATGTCTACTCACACATCGATGCAGTAGCGTTGATACGCCAGGTCAATAGCACTTGAATAGACACGTGAGTTTCGGAAGAGGTTCGTACAAAGTTCGTGCATCTTGTACATCTTCGTACGTATTCGTACATATTGTACATCTCCGGAAAGCACGCAGCAAGCTTCTCTTGCCGAGTGCGTTCCGGAGATGTACAAGGTGTACGAAGATGTACGAGATGTACGAACCTATGCTCTAATGGGCGGGCAAGCTTTTGCTTCCTCTTCTTTCCTTTTGCCCAGTACATAAAAGTAAACCTTTGCTGTTTCTCAATTTAAGCTGAATAAGACACTTCCACTCGACAGCTGTGCGTGAGTTCTCCACTTCTCTCTCTCTTTCTGCTGCGTCTTTTACCGTGAGTATGCGGAACGGTCACTCGCTGTTCACCTTCAAATAGTGAATCACTGGTAATGAGGGCCCACTTTTTAATGAACCACTCGTTATGCAGAATACGAACGCCACCTTGCGAGACGGCCCCGTGCAGCTTGAACCAAGTAAACACCCCGTTAGACGACACGTGTTGCATCGTCTGTAGCTGCCCAAGCTTCTGTGAGACGACCTGAGCAAAAACATGCCCTCTGAGACAGCGTTCAGACAGCGTGCAACGCGCAGTTCGGGAACGTGCGCGAGACGTATTATTTTAGAGAAATTTATTCTCACAGACAGTGAACATCATATACAATCCAACAGAACATTGCGACAGAACACAACATCCACAGACACACCAACGTATTTCAACCAACTGAACGAACGTAACCCCTCCCAGCTTAAAGGAGCACTGACATCAGTTTTGAAGAGTTCTCGGATTGTGGCTCTAAATAAGAGCCCTGGTGTTGAAAAGTGTATTGTCGTGCCTAGTAATTTGATGCATATATTTTTAATCAACCTACCTTAAAGAAACGCTTTCGGTTTCGATATCAAGGGGATTGCACTCAGTGATGTGCAATCACAGTGTGACGTCACGCGGAGGCAGTGATTCGCGGCGTACTAGTGGCAGATCTGCCATTTGCACGTCGCCTACGCCAATAACGATGAGTGAGTCGTATGCAATGGTCCCGACTGTGACTTCAGCGATTCGGACTGCATGCAGGGCGCATGGTTCGCAATTTCAGTGGATCTGTGTTGACTCGCCTAGATAATGTACATCGCGGTGGGGCTGGTTTGGCACTAATTGATGAAAACCTAAAATCAAAGTAAAATTATATATTTGTCTTGTCTGACTCCAGTGAGTGCCGAGTGTTAAAACTTCATACCAAGGAAACAAAAAAAAAAATGACCCTTTTGCGATGTTTCATAAATACTATCAGTACTCATTTTATTAGAAAGTCCACAGTGCAATAGCCTTGGCAGATAAGGGGGTGAATGTGTGCTACATAATAACAGGTATATGGCACAGCGTCATGTTCCCATGACGGAAATACGTAAAATTCGTACTGGCAGCTTGAGCGACTACCACACACTGCAGCTGGTTGCCGCAGAAACTAGTGAGCATATTTCTATTTCTAAAGCTTGACCAATTTCATGTCACATCGTAAGCGGCGTCAAGTTGGGCGTCTGTCTTCTAGGCATGCTTCACTATTTTGTCATGGTTGTGTGATGGAAAGGAGAGAAGCAAAGAAGGGGAATATACGAAGTAATAGCGCTTGATAGCGTACGTATTCGCCTGTTTTTTGGTGAATTTGCATATTGATTTCTATTGGTTGCATTTAAAACAAAGGGGAGGAGGTGGCATTGTTTACAAATGATACGCAAGTGACCACTCTCTACTAAACTCTCATTCGAGCCCCGCCCATCATCTGCATCGGTGACGTTGCGCATTTCCTTTCCCATGTTTATGTGCTGCACGAATAGGCATTGTTTGGTAGTTCCTGCCACAGTTTATCGATGACATTCCGTGCTTATGCTGTACAGAAGCCAAAAGTCATTACTGATTCCACGTTCTTTGCAACTCGATCGTACGTCTATCCAAGGAAATCACTGCAATTAAGAAACTCATTCTTTATTATGACGTATAGCTATTCATCATCACATTCTAACGTGTTTTGCGTTGTACCATTTTCTGCAATGAATGTTCAAGGCTTGAATCAGGGGCGTAGCCATGGGGTGGCACACCGGGCAAGTGCACCCCCCCCCCCCCATGAAATTTGTTTCTCACCATGGCATAGAGAGAAAAAAATGACCCTTCTAAGGTCGTGCCCCCCTCTCCCCGAAAAACATTTCTGGCTACGCGCCTGGCTCGAACAGAAAAATTCGGTGTTCTTGGTACGCTCACTGGCGAGCTACAACAATTGCAAGTTCGTACATTCTTAGATCTCACCGCAATATGTAGAAGTGAATCTGTGAAGAACGATAAATTAAAGGTAATTTACTTTCGTACACTTTCACGAATAAAATGCTTACGATAAAGTTTTGGTAACTGTGATACGCAGATGAAATGAATCGTTTTGTTCTCAACGTCAGCTTCTCTTACGAACCACTTGAAATAAAAGGACGACAACCAAGTGAACGTACACGATATAAGGCTGAACATCATTGCGCTCACAGCACAGGCATCCTCGAACGCAATGCCTAAAATGAAAAAGAGGAAAGCGTATACCTTAACTATTCATGTGTAGTTGGCGTAATTACTATACAGCAATAGTTGAGACTTTAAAAAACAAGAAAGCTAAAAAAAGTGAAACTATTCTACAATGCTAAATAAATGGTCAGTTCTAAGTGAGGCAGCCTTTATATTTTTTGGAACATTGGACACATATGAAGGAAATAAATTAATCCTAACGCACATGATCGTTAAACGAGCTGAATCATAGATATGCGTTTTTTTGTTTAGAAGAGCAGCGAATGACGTGATCAATCAAGAAAGGATACGTTTGCGAGCCTGTGATGGGATTGTAGAATCTATTTTTGGAAGCGTTCCAACCTCTATGCCTGCGTCACTCGTCAGACTCTGACACGTTAGGGCAGCAGCAGTCGTAAAGCAAACACACCTCTTCTACCGCTATGACGTCAATTGTTTCAGTGCGGGAGACATTCATATGTGCATGAGCGTACGGCTTTGGGTGCATCACAGCAGGTATCTGCCACAACTTCAGGTTATTTTTGAAAACAATGATTTAAGACTAGGCTTCATATCATTTGCGGATGCCTGAATTTTTGTAATTACACGAATGTTAAAAAATCGTTGTCACATAATAATTAAATTTAAACTCTCATTACTGTTGTACAAATTACTGTTGTACAAGACAAAGTTCATATTTTGAGGTGGTATACATAGTGAACATTTATGGCTCATTTCTAAACCTTGCGCCCATATGACGTAACCTCACTTTTCTCCTGCGTTTACAGACGTTAGTGGATTTTACCGAAGTGCTTGGTGTCACAAAACGAGTGCTCAAAAAAGGGCGCGCCACCAAATTCTCGCGATAAAGCGCGGGAGAGACGCCGCGAGGTCAACGAAAAAAAAAAGAAAACAAGCATCCAAGGACTCCCCGGGCGCTCGACCCTCTCCCCTCGGAAGCGTGGATTCACCAACGGGCCTCCCCACATCGGCGGCCGAGCAAGCACTCGAAATTTCTAGATGGAAAGGGGCGTGGTGATGCCGGGTTGAGTCATCCGTCGCAGACGGCCTTTGAACCGTCTCGCCCTCTCCCCGGCCTTCGCTGCGTAGCGCGCCGACGAAATGATGATAATTTTCTGGAATCTCACGCGGAAGGTATTTAATCGAGCAGCCGAGATGAGAGATCAGGAGAAGACGGACGTTAGCGCCAGAGCGCGTAGGGATTCCGCCGTGTAGTCGGCGAAGGTTTTGTCCGTAGAGACAAAGCAGGAGAAGAAGATGATTTCCACCTGATGGGTGACGACTCGAGCTACAGGGAAGAGTGTGTGTGTTTACCGCTATCGAGCGAAGACGCGGGGTAACAGCTGCGTGTGTAAAGCCGACGGGTTTCCAGCGAAGAAGTTTGAAGCTTGGAGAGTGACCAATTGAAGACGCGAGGTTTCCTGGAAGAGAAACTTCGGCGAAGTTCCTGGAAGAGAAACTTCGGGGGCAGCGGAACGACAACAACGCTGGACTTTGAGTGAGTGATTCTCGGAAGAGTATCTGCCAGACTTTTGTTCCAAGAACTTTGGACTGAATAGGTTTTCTATCTCTTTAGTCTTTAAGTGTCTTGGTTGTTCAATGCATGCGACTGCATTGTAGTGCGTATTGTTGTCTATGTCCGTTGTTTCGAGTGTGGCTGATTGTACTGTGTAGTACGTTGTTGGATTGGTGACATATTGTATGCAACTATTGTGGAGTGTGCATTCTTGTGTATTGTTTTCGATCTGCCATTATTGAGAATATAATTTTGTTTGTTTATCAACTCTCGGCTCTGACTTGTTCTTTGGGCCACAGCCGGCGTCCGCTGGCGCGCCAAAAAGGACCACTTCTGAATTGTCCACGCTTTCGTGGTGCGGTTCGGGGGGGGGGGGGGCAATACTTCGGTCCTTGGAATTAGCCCGGCGATCACCTGCCTAATTAACGGGACCTGTGACAATTATTCTGGCGTCCGCGACAGGACCTTTTGGTGCACAGTGTGTCCAAAGCAGTGAGAAAGAGCCTCGAGTTGTTGATATAGCTATCAGAACGATTTTATGTGTTGCTCGGTGTTCTCGTTAACGAGTGCAGGAGAGTGTTCCGATAGACTGATTAGGCAGATACTTTCTGCACGCGGCAAGGTTTTATTTGCGAGTTGCGAGACACAATGGATCTCGTAAAGTTAGTCGCTCTTGGTGAGAAGATGGGTCTTTCCGGCACCGAACTGCGGAAGTGGGTCACCCAGAAGGAAAAAGAAGATAAAGAGAGGGCCAAAGAGGAAAAGGCAGCTGAGCTGGAAAAGGAAAGGCTGGCGGTCGAAAGAGCCAAAGCGGAAAAAGAAGCTGAGTTGGAGAGAGAGAGGTTGGCAGCTGAGAGAGCCAAGGAAGAAAAAGCAGCTGAGCTGGAGAGAGAAAAGCTGGCCGCTGAGAGGGCGAGAGAAGAAAGAGAGGCAAAGGAGCGACAGCTGAAAGAAGAAAGAAAGGTAAGGGAACGGCAGCGGCAGCACGAGATGGAACTCGAGCGGCTCCGTTTTCAACAGCGAAGTGAAACTCCCGTCCAAGCTAGAGTTGAAAGCAGCGAACGGGAAGATCATGGCTTCCGCTTGAACCCAAGCAAGCTGCTCGTAGCGTTTGATGAAAGGAAGGACGACCTTGACGCGTACCTTCACCGATTTGAGACGATTGCAAGGAGCCAGAATTGGCCGGAACATGAATGGGCAACTGCTTTGAGTACCTGCTTGAGTGGTGAAGCGCTCAGTGTGTACGGCAGGTTGACGCCGACCGATGCAGCCAACTATGCAAAGGTGAAGGCTGCTTTGCTGAAGCGATTTAGATGTACTGTGGAAGAATTACGGGACAGATTTCGGACAGGAAAGCCAGCTGATGGTGAGACGGCTACGCAGTACGCCGCCCGACTTAGCCATTATTTCGACAGATGGATTGAACTTTCAGGGACAGCGCAGGAGTACAATGAGCTTAGAGAGCTGCTAATTAGAGAACAATTTCTTACTAGTTGCCACCCAAGCCTGTCGCTGTACTTGAAAGAGAGGAAGCTTGCTGAGTCACTTGAAGGAATGCTTGAATTGGCTGATCAATTCTTGGAAGCGCAAGGTGGAACTAATTTGGCTAAGGTCAAGGAGTGTCCCGAAGATACGAAAAATTCGGCACCCGAACAAAAGAAGCGTGCACCGGAGAGCATTCCGCGATGTTTTCTGTGTAACCGAGTGGGTCATCGCGCGAAAAACTGTCGAGCGATCTTTACGAGCCCTACGGTATTAAAATGTTTCAAGTGTGGTCAGACTGGGCACAAAGCAGACGCATGTCGTAACGGAGCGAGTCAAACTCACCAGGCATCCTGTGTGCTAGCAGCACCGAAATCTGATGATAATGCCGTCACCGATGGATTCGTAGAGTTGAAAAATGGGGAGAAAATTCCTATTGTGGGTGCTGTAATGACAAAACAGCAAACAGGTGCTACGAAGGGAATGCCAACGCTGCCTGGAAAAGTTGCGGGCAAGAAGATTACGGTGCTAAAAGACACCGGTAGCTCCACGGTTATCGTGCGGAGAAATTTGGTACGGGAAAGTGACGAAACCGGTTTGCCTAATTGACCGTACGGTTCGGATGCTTCCCGAAGCAGAGATTGAGGTTGAAACACCGTACTTCAGCGGGAAGGTTACGGCTCTATGCATGACGACCCCCCTGTACGACCTCGTCATCGGAAACATCGACGGGGCGCGAGGGCCGAGTGATCCAGAATGTTTGGGGAAAGACCCGAAGATGGAGCCCCCGCCGACACAGGGACCGCGAGATACAGCGAACAATCCCGCGAAGGATTTCACTCGAGCCCAAGGTGAAGCCTGGGCGCAAGAGACAGTGAATGAGAACATCATCGTATCGAATGAGTTCACGTGCTGGGCAGCTGGGCTTACTTCGGCTCGACCTCAACTGACCGACAATGTAAAGATGATGGAGTCGGCCAGCCAGGCCAAATGTCGGAACATGAACAAGCGGGTGAATAACCGGACAGGATCGGTTGAGCGTCATGACCCGCTAGCAGTGTCGGAAGTGACAACGATGGCTGAGACGCCGCCTCAGATACCGTCGTTAGGAGGGGCTCGCCGGAACAAAACGAGCAAAAACAATAAGAAGAGATCGAGAGAGCACCGCAAAAAAGGGCGCAAGCGCCGCTCGAAATCCACCGAATAGGTATCGAAGTCGATTTGGATTGTGTTTGACAGTACTATATGTTAAGATAATGTGATTGTTTTCCTGTGCCACAACTGTATGTCGAGTGAGTGAAAATGTTTGTTACGGTGATGTGATGTATAGTAATGATGTGAGTATAGTAATTGTTGTAATGAGAGAACTTTGTACATTTGTATTGTCTGGAATATGTGATGGAGTGTTGTACTCATGCACCTGCGGTTATATTTCATGTGTTGTGAGATTGAATTGCAATGTACATTTGTATTGAGTGATCTACTGTGAATGTGACGTGCCATGAGCAACGGACTATGTTGCAGTCTTTAAGTGTGTGGTGAGTGTTCGCACTCGTTTGTGTGGTTTTGAATATTATGAGATAATATTCTTAAAGTGGGGGGCAGTGTCACAAAACGAGCGCTCAAAAAAGGGCGCGCCGCCACATTCTCGCGATAAAGCGCGGGAGAGACGCCGCGAGGTCAACGAAAAAAAAAAGAAAAGAAGCATTCAAGGACTCCCCGGGCGCGCGACCCTCTCCCCTCGGAAGCGTGGATTCACCGACGGGCCTCCCCACATCGGCGGCCGAGCAAGCACTCGAAATTTCTAGATGGAAAGGGGCGTGGTGATGCCGGGTTGAGTCATCCGTCGCGGACGGCCTTCGAACCGTCTCGCCCTCTCCCCGGCCTTCGCTGCGTAGCGCGCCGACGAAATGATGAGAATTTTCTGGAATCTCGCGCGGAAGGTATTTAATCGAGCAGCCGAGATGAGAGATCAGGAGAAGACGGAAGTTAGCGCCAGAGCGCGTAGGGATTCCGCCGTGTAGTCGGCGAAGGTTTTGTCCGTAGAGACAAAGCAGGAGAAGAAAATGATTTCCACCTGATGGGTGACGACTCGAGCTACAGGCAAGAGTGTGTGTGTTTACCGCTATCGAGCAAAGACGCGTGGCAACAGCTGCGTGTGTGAAGCCGACGGGTTTCCGGCGAAGAAGTTTGAAGCTTGGAGACTGGCCAATTGAAAACGCGAGGTTTCCTGGAAGAGAAACTTGGGCGAGGTTTCCTGGAAGAGAAACTTCGGGGGCAGCGGAACGACAACAACGCTGGACTTTGAGTGAGTGATTCTCGGAAGAGTATCTGCCAGACTTTTGTTCCAAGAACTTTGGACTAAATAGGTTTTCTATCTCTTTAGTCTTTAAGTGTCTTGGTTGTTCAATGCATGCGACTGCATTGTAGTGCGTATTGTTGTCTATGTCCGTTGTTTCGAGTGTGGCTGATTGTACTGTGTAGTACGTTGTTGGATTGGTGACATATTGTATGCAACTATTGTGGAGTGTGCATTCTTGTGTATTGTTTTCGATCTGCCATTATTGAGAATATAATTTTGTTTGTTTATCAACTCTCGGCTCTGACTTGTTCTTTGGGCCACAGCCGGCGTCCGCTGGCACGCCAAAAAGGACCACTTCTGAACTTTCCACGCTTTCATGGTGCGGTTCGGGGGGGCCGATACTTCGGCCCTTAGAATTAACCCGGCGATCGCCTCCCTAATTAACGGGACCTGTGTGACACTTGGTGACATGAATGGCGCAACACGTTTCTGCTTGCCGAAGTCAGCCTAATTACGTGCGAGAAATATCATTCGTAGCTCCACTAGAAAGATAAGAGAGGTTTACTGATGGGCAGTGCATTCTCGTCGCAAATAAAAATCTTTCACGATGCCTTTTTTGCGTTTTCCTAAGGCGCGAGAATATTAACTGGAACAACATTGCACTTGTGTGTGTAATTGATTGTTTTTTTTATATTGGCGATAGTATGCAAGACACATAATTTACAGAAAAAAATAATGATTTGCTTTCAAGTTCGTTTAGTGCGCTCGAGATCATTGCTGATGAGCTATTCGCCCTGCAGCTCACCGCCTTACTGCATGGAAACGTGGCCCCAAATAAACACAAGCAGCCCCGTGTCACGTAGGCAAAGCGACGTAGCATTAGCCATCTGACACAGTCCTTTGAAACAATATAGGTTTAAGTTCGATCTAAATATTTTCCGCAAAAGAGGCACAAGAGGAATAAGCATCGTCCAAAGTTGAGTTGTCTGCACTGGTGCATTTTCATTCTTCAATTACGACAGGCCCAATAAAAAGTGTTTGAACCAAGCTTTGGCAATTGTTTTACGGGTGAGTGACATAGACCGGGTCGAAAGAATATTGAAGTATTCGCGCACACCTAAGTTCCAGTATTCACGTACACTTGCAGGTCAGTGACATCTGAAATATCCTGCCTAGTCGAACATCGAGGTGCGCAGGACCCTGTGGGGAGGAGAAAGTGTCGCGGCGTAATCGTTCGAAGCGGCATTAGCAGCCCGCCTCTAAAATGTCTCTTTAAGACAAGACAACGTCGCACCGAGACATCGTAAAAAGCGGAGGGGGTCCTTCGTATAGAGCGTGGTAGAAAGTGAATAGGCACTCAAGAAAGATTAAGTACGCAGATAGCTAAGACTCACTCTGTCAGGTTTATCACAGATATAGACCCGGTGACGTAATTGCTTCCGTCTGCATCGGCGACGCACACGATAGATGTAGGGCAGCCATCCAACAAAAGACAGCTACGCATCCAACGAGAGGCTGTAAGAAGCTTTGCTTCCACGGCAGTGACGCACTCAACTGAAGAAACGCCCGTTAGTTCGCCGCTATGCAAACGGCACGCAACAAAACACTTGGAAAAGAGGCAGGCATGGTACAGTATAGCGTTGGTAAAACGTGTCGTCGGCTTCAACCAACCGGCTCTTTATCCGCGGAGACAGCGGCGATATTTCTTGTGGCTCCGCTGCGCACGGCTGATGCCCAATATCGCTGCTGCTTTCGCCTTTGCCACTGGGAAGCGTTTAAGCGTAAACGGGCGAGAGATAGCGACGAGAAGATGCGACGATGCTTCGAGCGTCTCTTGCTCTGCCTTTTCGTTTTGTGCACCTGTTTGGTCACCCCTAAGCTGCTTTGTCTCATTTTTTTTTTCGCAGTGAATGAGTATATGCACTCCGCTTCCCTGATTACAACTACGCAGTGCGGTTGAAAGCTCTGCGGATAGCGGGCTCGTATGCTGACGACGGTGACGCGCGCGCTAATGACACACCAGTTGCGTAGAGCTAACGAATTTTGTTTTTAACGCGTGCCTAAAAGCGGCGGCATCGGAGTGAAGCTGGTTGGGTGCAGCTCGCGTTGAACGCTGGAGGCACACGAGCAGCATCGAATGTTTTGGAACAACGCCTTCCAGACCCCCAGCATGAAGATTAGAGCATGAAATTTCCGTACACTTGTATGATCTCCCGAAGTGACTTATAGAAAATGCGTTGAAATTGAGTTTTCAATATAAGAGTGCCAATGTGTTGATGCTCACACAAACACAAAAAAAAATCTTGAGAATTAGCATCTCCTAAAACGGTGCCTGCTAGAGCCGTCTCATGTTTCACAGGCTTAACTGCTTCTCATGCCCCGCAAAAACTTCTCCGAATATACTTGAACGATATACATCCTTCAACAAAAAATAACATTCGAGGAGAAAATCGCTTAAGTCTGCGTTGTTTCCTGGCAGTTGCTTAGTTACGCTCTATGACAGACTCAGTCATAGAGCAGCAACCGGCCAAAACACCTGCCAGCCGACTTTAACATTCATCTTGCGTTGCCACGGCCCATTTCTTCGAACTATCGACCTCAGCAATACATCAATCAAGTCGGCGCTTGTTGAACCAATAACGATAGTCCTCTACCTACGTATTTTGTGAGGCAATGGTTTGCGACAACTTCGAAACTGTGTATGTACTACAGGCCCAAACATAATGTCGATGTTTTCAAAGCACTGCACACAATTATCAAGCTGTGTGTACCGCGCACGGGAGCACGGACCCGGGACAAACGACGAAACGGGCCAATCCGGCGTAAAATCGATAACACGCCAGTTAGGACGCTCCGATGGACCGTCTCCTTCTCGCGGAGGTTTTGCGTTGTAAGAATAGAAAAGAGTCTCAGGACTGCACTGCGAGATACATACACGTAGATTTACGTATATAGAAAAAAAAAGGGGGGGGGGGGGCACGGGTAGACCGGGCGCCAAAGCTGCTCATGTTCAGCTTACGGAGAAATGTTGAATGCAAAGTGTCCCCCTCCGACTGGCAGATAACTGGGACCGGTGACGGGCCTGCTAATGCGAAACGCAAAGCTGCTTTGGCGACGCTCTGTTTTCGCTTGTTCTTCGAAAAAGCGCTCTTCCGGCAGCCGTTTTCACATTATTCGCCTTGTGCCGATCACATAGAGTGGATTTACCCCAGGCGGCGAAGAAATACGAAGTGGACCAAAACGACAAAAACAACAACCACAAGAAGAAACAAATAAAAACGCGGACAAAGCCAAAGCTTAGATTCACCAGAAGTGTTCTTCCCGGTAGATGTTCGATCTGCTTCTGGTCGACCGGCTCATCTCTTGCGACTCTGACCAAATGGTTAGAATCACAACTGACTACCATGCGTAATGCGAATAGTCAACAACTGAGTAAGGAGAAAAAAATGAAACAGCAAACTTGAAAATTGTAGGTAATAATAATAATAATAATAATAATAATAATAATAATAATAATAATAATAATAATAATAATAATAATAATAATACAAGTAAATGCCTCTATAACAACTGCCCCCAACAACAAAATTCTCGGTGCAACAACGAAGAAATCTGGCGTTTCTGATGAACGTCCGGAGTTCAGTGCATCCGCCTCTTTTCGAAATTTCAAAAGCACTGTCGCTATAATGAAAGTTTCAAAAAACAATCCGCGACATTTTTTCAGCTCATGCATGGGCTATAGTTACGTGCCTAAAGTTGAATAATTGTACCACCGCTCATACGAAAAGTCGGACACATGGTCGGCTTAACAGTCCCTATACGTCGGATTAGTCGGGTGGCGCGGGGTCTCCTCTGCGTCTTCTCTGGAAAAAATAAAGTATCATTCATCATCATCATCATTGTCATCATCACACATGTTTCCGCCAATATGCATCGGTGTGACCATCGCTGTTCACATTCGGTAGCCACCTGCAGCCAATACCTGAAGCATGGGACGGGTTTCACCATGTCGATGGAACGATACCAGGCGCTGTTGAAATGCGAGAGTTTCTGTGCGCTGTTATGACCCTCGTCAGTAGGCGCCATGCTGACCCGGAGAAACGTAGCTGGGCAGCGCTCCCACGCCCGGAACCCCAGTTCTCTTGGAACCAGCGTACAGCGGCAGGGAGCGACAAAGGGATTAGAAGATGGTCCGTAAGCCAATGTCTCTGCAAGCAATTCCTCATGGCTGGCTTGTTTAGCGAGACGGTGAAGCAGACCGACCGCATAGGTCGTGTCTCCACGATTCAAGTATCTACTATTTGGCTGTCCTTCCAGGGAAAGGCAGAAGAAGCAACCCAACCCCTAAATTGTGCCGGGAGAGAACCCCATTTACCCTCTCCCCAGTGAAACTCGGACCGCAAGAGCATTGCGTCAAGAGGTGCAATAACTACTCGGCGGACTGTGTGTATTTTACTGTTGCTCTGGAGGGCGGTATCTTGTGTTTGTGTGTGATTGGTCTTCCAATCAATGAGGAGGAGCCCGACAGGGTTTATAACGGCGCTGCAAAGTGCTGGACGTGGCTTTGAACCATGTAACGGTTCAACCACCACGCTCGTGGTTAGTGAAACTCTCAACCTATCTATGCTTTAAATAATTAAGTGTGAATGGTGCCATAAACCTATTAGTTGTTCGTATCCTCATCTTGTCAGCGTTCGTTTCCTCCACCTGAAGTTACATCATGCTACCACAAGAGACCGGGTCCGACGTAACCCTGACGTTCCGGCAACCCACGTCAGCGAGAAAGCGTCGGGTAGATCCCGGTCTGCAACAGCGCTGACACCGGCCTGATCATGCACGAAGAGTTCAGTGACGAAACGTTTCAATCCGGCCTTCTACAGGGCACACCATGATCATCCGCTGGCGTATATCTTCCACATGGCACGGACATGCCCATCCAATCAGGTGTGCATGTCCCTCTAATCACGCCTTCTTCGCCTTTTTCCGAGAGAACTGGGAGGCTGCCCTGCTCAGCTGCTGGGCCTTGGAGGCTCAAACAACCCTCGTGTTCAGGGCGCATGCCACCACTGAAGACGCGGCGGTCCCGCCGGGCCAGGGTCTCCTACTAGAGTTTGTACAGGGCCCGCTCGCTACGCTGCCCGAATCTCTCACTTGTAAATAGTTGAAATGAACGTTTTTTCACCACAACCACGACCGCCATCATCAAAAGTGCGCCCAAACAATATGAGCATGACAACAACGAAACAAGCAACAAAACGCTAGAAATGCATGTTTGTTCACACCAAATTCTCGTTTGTTTGTTTTTTTGACATCATTCACACTTTTTTTCGATGCCCATGGCGACGACGAAGCTATGCAAAGCTTGCTAGGCTGCGAGCCCCTTGCCGTCAAGCTCCTTCAACACAACGTGAAGAGTGAGATCGGCGACTTGTTAAAATAAACTTTGCTTCTGCGAAGTAGTTCATGTGCGCATTTTTCTATTTTCGTGATGACAAAATTTTTACGAGAAGGAACGAAAATCGCTTCCCCCGCGATCTCGTTGTTGAGGGGTTCGACTGTGATGATAATGTGCCGTGCCGGAACCACGATGTGACAATCAAGAATGCCACAGCGTCTGGCATTCGTAATTTCGACCATCTATGTACATGCAGTCGGATACTATACTTTATAATTCTACTGCATTTTCTCCTCCAGCGCGGATGTATACAGGCCTGCTCCAATCGGCGTGCACTTCGGGCTGACGTCACGAGCCGAGCGGCTGGTGACCCCGCCTTCGCAGGACATGGCCGCGTGGATGAGCGAGATGATTTCTTAAGTCGCGGAGGCGATCAGCTGGCATGCGCTGGTCGCCTGGCCGGGACCTCTCCTGAATTCTGAAGATGTAGTCGGCTATAGTGTTCTTTAGAGTGTCCTGACAACGCAGAGTACACAGTCTTCTAGTGTCACGTCTCCATCGAAGCGCGACCACCGTGGCTGAGATAGACTTTCAAGCCATCAGCCAAGCACCCTGACCTCTGTAGTATGTACCAACACAGTGAACCAAAACTCAAAGATAGAAACACAAATCTTACGAACGTCCAGTTCACTACGCGACACTGGGCGTAAGCCTAGAGTACAAAAAGCGCAGGGAAGAGGGGAAAAAGAGTATACCCTTACTATGACCCACAGTGGTATATCAGTATCACAAACGAGAATATTAATAATACTTGTTAGCGTTTGCCGTCCCAAAAGCACGATCTGTTTATGACAGACTCCGTATAACGAATGGCTCCGGAAGTTTTGACTACACCAGAGGTTCCTTAAAAATCTTAGTACACGGGTCTCGAGCATTCTCGCCTCCATGAAAATGTGGCCGCCACGGTTGAAATTCGATCCCGTGACCGCCTTGTCAACAGTCGATCGCCTTCATAATCATATCACTGAGGTCCCGAACCTCTTTATGCGCTGGTGATGAACCTGCCTAGATCTGTTATGAACTACGAGTGCTTTTAGTTACCAGGTTCAGTGAGATATACGGCTAAGTAGCGCCTCAAGGACATGTGAAACAATAAACAAGAAGATTATAAAATTCGGGTGTGAACGATCATTTTTATTTACATTAGTATAACTGGTTGGTTATTGATTCTCATAATAAGTGAATGATTGAAATGCGTGCAACAGTTTTGTTCAGTAGTTCTTTCAGAGAAACTGTGCGCTTGTCCCGGAGTTTAAGGACAAAAACAAAAACTAACCGTGCGCAGTGCAGCCTCGGTAGCCCGCAAACCAGCACGCGAGGAGGAGTTACTACATTCAACACACACACACACACACACACACACACACACACACACACACACACACACACACACACACACACACACACACACACACACACACACACACACACACACATATATATATATATATATATATATATATGTGTGTGTGTGTGTGTGTGTGTGTGTGACGTATCAAGTGATGGTTAGTAGAGGTAGAGAAGGAAGAAGTCAGAGAAAAGAATAAACATGGGGTATGCGCCAGGCCACGTCGCCCATTCATCGTAGCGTCACACACACATACACACACACACACACACACACACACACACACACACACACACACACACACACACACACACACACACACACACACACACACACATATATATATATATATATATATATATATATATATATATATATATATATATATATATATATATATATATATATATATATATATATATATATATATGTATATATATATATATATATATATATATCGAACGCGAGCGTTGGGCGCTTCTTGGGAGCGTGCTATAGGTTGGGGCGGGATCCTTTCGCGTGCAAGAACTCAAGGAGATTAAGTGCCAAGAAAGGGCTTCCTGCTCCTTGCGTCAAAAATTGATAGAGTGAGATTTCATTGATGCGCGTAAAAAGAAATAAAGAAAGAAACAAAGAAAGGTGTAATGGCAAAGGTGATGACTGACGATAATGTCAACGGAGTCTGAAGCAAGAAAAGGAGAGGTATGTGTGTGCGGCTCGATCAAAAGTCGTCACTAATGTAGGGTTGCGGTATCATGGTTGTATACGCTGGTGAAGGAGGAACGCGGCGTTATTCTCTTACGGTAGGCATGGAGTCCCAAATGCAAATATGTACAATGCAGAAAAACAAATGGTGCAACACGGGAACTTGCACTATTCTTGCAAATAGGAACCATTGTCTTCCTGTACACTGCACAGCTCTCTACCAAGGCAGTATACAGGGCAATGCAAGTTGAATAATGTCAGAAGTAGTATTCCTAAACGAGAACCTGTGCTCTAATGTGTTTATGCCAACAATATGGCATGGAGGAACAATGTACAAGCTTGTAGTGTCTGCACGGGAACACCGCGGTTTGCCCTAGGGCCTTTTAATCTCCTGCATGTGTCACGCATGTCTCCTTAAACTATACATGCACTCAGATGATCCTCACAATAACAGCACAGATTCACGAGCACGGCTCCCATAGAGGGACCTGTGTGTTCCACTGTTGTGCAAGGTTATAATAAATACATGGAATAAGTACAGTAATATTAAACGCTGAATAGCGCGAACTTGACGCAGGACAGAAAAAGAGCTCTGATGTACAAGACTACAAGAGCCCGTCCTGTGCATCAGTGTTTTTTCTTTGTTTTGTATTGAATCGCGTTATCCAGCATTTAATATTTATGAATCAACTAGCCCAGCAACGAATTTGGTTAAGGATATAATAAGGAAGGAAGGAAAATAGGGGGAAAAACTACTCGTGAAGATATGAGAAAGTGCTCACTCGAGTAATTGCCGCGAGGACGCCCACCAGGCAATCTTTTGCCAAAGTGGCACATGGTGTGTTGTGGCGACAGAGCTCCTGGGGGGAAGTCAATGGACTTATTAATTCTTCGAGTCTCAAAGTACACTCCTACGCAAGTGGCGTTTGGCCGGTTCATGACTCTAGTGGCCAAGAAAGCGCATGATAATGGAACACGTGCAGAGCTCTATAGCTGGAGTGTAGGAAGGAAGGAAAACAGGCGGAAAAGAAGGGCAGGGAGGTTAACCAGCCTATAGGCAGCCGGTTTGCAACCCTGCGCATGGGAGGGGGATGAGGGAGATGAAAGAGAGAGAGCAGAGAGGGAAGAGAGATAAACACAGCACATTCGGCAGCACACGCGCGCACACTCAGTCATTGTCCAGTCTTTTCTTTCGCGGTGTGTGACATTACTGTCACAGCCGCTTGTTCAAGTCCGTGTCGCGTAGGAGCCTGGTATAGTTGAAAGAGAGCTCACATATATGTAGGTACACTGTGACTTCTGAGGAAATGCCGGAGCATGTCAGATACGTTACGTGGTGTGTATGCCGGTATACACGGTATGCACATGTGATTTGTGCTGCGTTGGTAAGAAAAAAGGATACGTTAGCACTTACGGCAAAAAAAGAAGTCACATACGACAGCTCGCGGCACAGTCATCGCGTTGCCACCGTAGTGAACGCATTTCGCGCGCAAGCGTGCGGCTGGGCGCAATGGCGTGCGTGGCAGTGGAGTACGCATACGGTTCGCAAATGGCACGGCGGAATATTGATTCGCTCGGCGAGGCCTGCAATAAGCGGATAAGGGAGCACTCGAATCACATTGACTCGAGCGAGCGTGTGTATGCGTGTGTGTATACTTGAATGCCTGTGAAAAGGAAGCAAATGTACGATATGTTTGATTGAACTAGATATACAAATATATATACATAAGAAAGCGCGTTATTTGCAGGCATCGCCGCAGAGGAACAGGGATAATTTGTGATGAGAAGTATTGTTGCTTTTTGAGAAGGAATATGGTGGTTGTAGATATGTTTACCAATTAAACTTGTACTTTTGGCTTGTACGGCTTTTCGAATTTAATATTCAACCTTTTTGACAAGAAAGCGTGTTATAAAAGAGATTATTTACTATAGTTACGCATGAGCACAAAGGATCAATACGCATATTAGGGCTTTTTCACTAGTTACTCGTGTTTATTATTATTGTTATTATTATTATTATTATTATTATTATTATTATTATTATATTACTGTTGCTTCTACTGCTGTAAAGCAAAGTAACCGAGATGTTCTGTATACTTTTCAAATAATCTTGTACTACAAAGAACAAAACTTCACGACTTCGTGGTGTTAGAAGAATATAAGATTTTTTTTTCAAAACCATGAAAACGAAAGCGTACAACAACCTCCATTTTACGAAAATTTTCAGAGCCACGCGAAAACTTCACAAACACGAAAACTGTGATGTCATTTTCGTAATAGCTACGAGATCTTCGCGTTTTAGTAACCTTCGCAGATAACTCCGAGGTCGCGTATTCGCTGTAATACGAAGATGAGCTTATTGAAGGAAATGTGTGCACGTTATCCTGAACCTCAGATCAGTGTCACGCATCGCCACCATATAGAACGGTTCACAGAAAGTGTTACTGAACTACTGCTCAATGAACCACTATGAGGTGCACTTCTAAGCCGAATCCCATAAGAACCTGGACTTAAATGTTCTGGAGTGTGCGTACGTTAGTTTTGAGCGTGATACATATTACACGTGGCTGTACCGAAAAAAATCCAACAAATAAGACCTTGTACAGCTGTTGTACAGCTGTAAAATAGACTCTACTGAGACTTCCCAAGTTTTTTTGGCAAGGAACCTGAACAAGTGACAAATGGCAGTCAGTCCCACTTTTTCACGTAGTTTACGTGTGAAGTCCACGAGAGGCCTCAGTCGATAATAACTCCCAAGAGCCTATGACTCCAGCTGGATGACAGCAATTGCCCAATAATTTATATGCCGTAAACGGACAATGGCTTTCCCGTAAATGCCACGACTGCACACTTTACACTTGCGATCTCGAGCCCTTGTTTACGTAGTTAGTGCGATGTAACTGATGAAGTCGAGCGCGACGTTGTAATCGAGTCACACCTGATGTCCATTCACATAAGTCATCAGCATAAATGAAAAGTCGTACGCTGCTTGGCTGCTTGCCAACTAGTCCAATGAGTGATAGGCTGAACAACGTTGGGCTTAGCATAGCGCCTTGCGGGGCCCGTCGGCTACAATAATGCTCGGGTGTTGGGCCACTCTCTATCTGCACGTGAAATGATCTATCTTTAAGTGGCTGTGAACCCGTATATAGATCTTGCCACCGAGTCCTACTGCTTCTAATGCGCTGAAGATGGCTTCGTGGGTGACATTGTCGTAAGCCCCTTTAACGTCACGAAACAGAGCAGTGGACAATCCAGTTACGCTGGCAGCAGATAATCGTTTAAAGGCTTTCTTATTTCTATATATGTCACAAAGTCAACTACATTGTTGATAGATGAGTGGCCTCGTCTGAACTCGGACATGGCATCTGGATATATATTGTAGAACTCCAAGTACCATTCCAGGTGCGTTAAAACAAGTTTCTCCATGACTTTTCCCATATAACTCGCGAGCGCGATTGAGTGGTAGGAGGAAATGTCCATACCGGGTGACTTGCTGGCATAGAAGAGTGGAATCAGGTGACTTTATTAGCATTCCTGTGGAACCGCGCAAGTTTGCAGGAGTCGTTTTATAGCTGCAAGAGTGTCTTCTGAGCTTGATCTTCTGGGTGACACCGAGGGCGGTAGGGGAGGACGTCAGGTCCTGGCGCTGAAGAATGTCTACACAAAGCAAGCACAGAACTTAATTTCTACTTGGAACTAGACACTCTATTCGGGGATGACGTGAGGATAAAGAACAGCCGGGCATTCTTGTCCTAGTTGAAATAGCGCCACGAAAATTTTTTCGCAAAAAGATTTTGTGACGTCAATCTTTTCGCAGCATCAGTGAAGTGACAGGTTTAAATGAGTAGCGCTGACCAATGCTTGTACAAACACCACGAACGAAGTTCACTCCAGATTAGCGACAGAGGCTTTCTTGGATTCAAGGACTCGCAAAAATATACCCATCGTCACTTATCCAGCTTATCCATGTGATGCTGTGTTTTCTTTTGTGTGCGTCAGGCCTATCCAAAGTCGTCAATGGACTAAATTTGTCTATAACCTCGTTCTGCACGATGACGAATTCCTCGAAGTTCTCAAGTTTGACGTCCATATCGGTGCGTGATCAGCTCACCGAAAGCGAGCGCGTGGTAAACTGTAGGACATTGCTTATTCCATCTTCTAGGTTGAAGGGTGAGCTGCCTGCCCCATAGTCTTCCATGATTAAATTGTATTTTGGCCTACCGTTGCACTGGACGGCTATGGAGTACTTGAGACTTGAAAAACCGTCAATTTTCAGGTATGTTGGGATGTGGTCACTAACACTTGTTTCCAAATCTGAAAACCAGTGCACTCTTCTGGTGAGAGAGAGAGAGAAATAGACTTTGATGGGCAATCCTGCGTGGGGAGGGTGGGAGCACCGCGCAGGGTTCCGGACCCTCCTGCCTATCTACACCTCAACGACGGCAGGCCCAGCGCGAGCTACTTTGCTTTGTTCGCTTTTGCCGAGCCAGGGCCGCGTCAAGCCGCTGGATGGCGTTGAGCTGCGCCTCGTGATCGGGCGAGCCTATGTGCCGGTGGTAAGTATAGGTCCAGGTGACTACGATACGATTATCCACGCAGATAATTAGGGCTGCACTGCCATCATTCACGAGGCTAAGTTCACATTCAGAAGCGAACGATGCCAACTGTCTACCTTCAGTGTTGACGCTGGAGCTTCCCCACAAGTAGTGTTGGACGTCGAAGTCACCACTTATCACCCACTGCTGGAGAGTTGATTTTGAAATCCCGCGCAAATGCTCGCAGTCTAGACGACTTGATGGAGATAAGTAGGCTCTGATCATTGTTAACGTAATCTTGCTCTTTTTCACTGTTAAGTAAATGTACTGGTTTTCTTCATTGGTACACAAGATGGTGAACAAGGTGGTGAACATAAGTCAAGTCGCACCGTATGAAGACAACAACTTTGATGCACTCTCCGTAGATAGAGGACATAAAGCACTAATATCAGGACAGTCTCATGGGAGCTAACATGTTCACAATTATGAAGAACTGCTTCGTTAGTACATATTGCCGGAAGTTGGACATGCGTGGCATATAAGCTCTCTGGCGTTCTACTGAAAGACAGATTCGTTCTTGGCCTCTTCTCGAAAGGATAGCATGTCGCACGCATAGTTTCACCCTAGAGCCGCAAGCACAGGACTCAAAGTGCCCAGCACATTGAGCATGCTCTGCGCCGACGGGGTCTTCATGTTACTTAGGTGCATGTACTTTGCGCTCGTAAGTGTCTACGACATGTTAATGACTTGGCGATCCTCATTCGTCTTTGCATCAGCAGTTCGTGATGGCATCGAGGTCGGTGGGACTCGATGCACTTCTGAATCCGGCTGTGTTCGTTGAAGTGAAGGCCACTATTAACGAGGCCCTAGTGTTGACTCTTCTTTGTTTTCGATGTATCCATCTTTGGAAAGCTTGTCGATTGGTGGCCAGTTGTTTTTGAGGAAGATGGCGTGCTCCATCAACAGGTGTCACGTTTCGTGATCTTCAGCGGTGATGCCGACGTCGCCTGACAGTAGCAGCAGCTTCTATGCACGTTGAATTGTTACGCACCATACCTTGGAGTACCGCGTGCTAGTTCCTCACTCGTGGACAATCCTTAGACCACGCTTTATGAGGGCCACTGCAGTTGGAGCATTTTAACACAGTTGCGTGGCAGGCGTCTTCGGAATGAGGTTCAGCACACCGCGGGCACACAACATTGCTGGTACAGCCACCTTTTACGTATCTCATCTTGAAACATTTGTAGCATTGAAGGGGCTCGGTATGTATGGACGCACTTGGTGGCGAACGTGGACAACTTTGACGTCAAATGGAAGACTGCCTCCCTGAAAAACAAGCTTCAAGCAACGTGAATGACAGAGCCTTGGAATGCGCCTGATGAGGGCATGCCTTCTGTAGTTGACTTTATAAAAATAGGAGAATCGTCAGTGGGGATGAAAATGTCCACATTATAGATGACGCCAACACTGTCGTTACAGCCAGTGGGGATCACTGATTTAAGTTTGTCTTTGTGAATTTCCGTGATGTTGTGTAGGCTTTGCAGCACACAACGGTGTAGAACATCAACTGCCAGAACATTTTTCTGTGGGTTGATCCTCACGTATTTATTCTCATTTGGGGCGAGTCCTTCATAATATGCAGAGATGGGACTTGCTTGTTGAGCAGTCGAAAATTGACCGAAGGGTCCACAGCCATGAAGAGCCTACTGTTAAGCCTCGCTGCGGGGTAGTCTGGACGATGGATACACTCGCCGTCGACGATGTTCGTAGCAGTCTTCTTTTTGCATTGCGGCTCAGGACAACTGTGCAGACGTCGTCTGATGACTAGAAGCCGTCCGAGTAGAAATCACTTGCCTCACTGTCTTTGCCACTGGTGGTGTTCTCTCATTTTTTTTTTTGCTGCTGCCCGGTGCCGGACGTGGAGGTTGTCCACCAGGAAGGTCCTTAGACGCTCATTCCTTTATTTTTGCAAGGAGCGAGCGGTAGCTCGCAGAATTTGTGGGAAAAAAATCGAAAATTTGATGCCCAGATGCAAGCTTTCTATGAAACACTTCGTGCATTCGACCTTATAGGTAGATTTACGTCGACGCCTCAGAGAGCAAGGTAGGAGCCTTGGGGTGGCGCTTTCTCTCTTGCACGTGTGATAGAATCCGGGAGAGCTTTGTGCTCTCCCATAGTAGAGTACTAAGTGTTCTAAAGCGTTAAACGCTTTTTTAAGTGTGAATACACTTTATAAGCGACCCCAAACCATCCACCGCCGTCGGCGGCGTCCGCAGTCTTCTCTCTATCTTAAAAAAAAAGGACTTGGCGGGCCGCAGCGCGACGCTCTACCGAATAAGCCACGGACGCGACGCTGATATCGGTGTCAGTAACGCGCCTTATACCCCCTCCCCCTTCGCTCGCTCCTCCGCTCTCCTCGCTCACTGCAGCTGCGCGCGCACCCCTCTCTCTCTCGCGCCCGCCTTCTCTCTCAGTCTCCCGTCGAGAGCGGGTCGTGAGGCGGAGTAAAGTTAAAATCCGTTGGCATTCGCCAGTGAGTTAACGTAAACTCCCCCGTGTGATCAAATTGCGATTCCCAGGAACCGTTACACCATAAAGGCACCATAGTGTGATTAATAAATATAATAGTGCGAATTAATAAATACCCCTCATAGCATCACCCCGTGTATTCGCACTTAACCATGTTCACCCTCGGGGAAATGCTTGGGAGTTTTCTAAAGACGGGTCGTACACGACTGCGTGTTTACTCGAAAAGGTAATCCGCGTTCAGAAGGACGGCTGGCTCTCTGATCTCCCTTAGTAGTAGCAAGTACTCTTAATTGTTAAACACTTTTTCTAATTACGAGTAACACAAACCGTTTATTGTGAACCATTGTTCTTTATCTCAAACTGCTACATAAAGAAGCACGGATCATTTAGTCTACTTTCTGGACCACATTGTGAACAGTATTCCATATACCTACAGTAAATAGTGTGTAAGAGAGGCAAAATAATACACTACTTTAATGACATGTTCGATGACGAGAAAACCGGATGTTAAAAGGCAGCAGCGATGCTGATTAAACTACCACTGTAACCGGAAGTAGAGATACAGCGAGCGTCGGATATCAGCGACGGTTTATATTTGCGTTTTCTTTTATCAAGATAACGCACACGTTTAACCAAGCAGGCAGCAAGGACCATTTCGCGGAATCAGAACATTTGGCCATGTGCGACATACGGAAACGGCGAGGTAGAAGATAACAAAACTTAACATCAAAGCGCCGCTGATCCCAGTCTGATAAAACGGGCGAACGAAAGAATTTTGAGTCTGTTGCTGAACGAAGAAAGATAATGTGCATGATGACAAAAGCTACAAGAACAACGTCACAAAAGAGCTCGCAGAGTCGGAAGTATTAAAATCAAACTCAAAGGGGGGAAAGAGATCGCTTGTTTTGTTGTCGGCGTTGGTGTTTTTGAGGTCACCTTCCGCATGCTGCACGAAGTAAAAAAATATATATCGCTCCCAGCTTTTGGGAGACTATAGAGCTCGTCTTGCAACCTCTGTATAATGAGATCAGGCCGCAGCAGAGTCAATACAAGCCAGGTCAAGCCTGGCCGAGCAAAATGAGACCGGTGATGCAGTGAAGAAGAAGGCGGTGGCATGGTTGTAGTGTTGTTCGTTGATCCGTTTAAAAGAAATAACAAGAGAGAAATAGAGACCATAACGGCCGGAATGTAACGGACGAGAAAGACTGAAAATAAAAACAGCACTGCAGCAATGGCCTACACACTTCAACGCCACCCAAACACGCACAAACAAATTGAACGAATGGTGGCAGCTTGCGAGAAAGACGTAAGCTTGGACCCCATTTAGTTTAAAGATCGCTTCGATGTCCGAGTAATAGCCGTTGTTTTACAACATAATGTTTTACCCTCTTCTTTTGGATGTGTACGGTCGAAGCTCAATTAATGCGTAAAGAATTAAATAAAGGTAAAGGAAAAAACTAATGCGATGAGTTGAGGTGCTACATGACAGCGAAGCAAATGCACAGCATTGTATAGGCTAAGAACAGTTTTGTTACACTGTGTTATGGTCGTAGATCCGTGTGTTGCAAATAATTTGCATAGTAAGCTTAAGTTATGAGGAAGCTAGTCTGAGCTAACTATCGCATCCGTACAGCCGCCTTACCATATGTTTGTGCCTATTCGGGTGCTGCGTATGTGTGTACGTGAGCCTGTACGCAAGCTCAAGTGGTGCATATTTATTTATATTCCGGCGTTACCGTACGTCGGCCTGAAAAAAAGCAGCACGTGTACGATGCTCTGTTTCCTATACTTCAGCAGCGTACAGCTAAGACGCAAGGACGAGGTTTGGTTTACATCGAATATCATATGATGATAAATTTGGACGTGATTGAACTAAACGGCATATTATTAGAACGAAACTACTCGCTTGTTGTATCAGTTGCCGTTGGCCGTATAGCATGTCTACCTTTACCCAACTTATTTCTATAGTCTGTCTCATTGAAGCCAACAATTTATCACTGTGGAGAGGTCACGCAGTACTGTAAGGAATCAGTAACGCAGGACACCTAGCAAGGTCATTAACTCTGATAAAAAAGAACTACATATTCTGTGGTTTCACGTGAACCCCGGTATGATTACGAGTCTAGAGTTGAAGACCGTGGATTAATTTTCACTCTATGGTGTTCTTATCCGGTACCGATAAGCTCCTTTGCATTTACCCCTATGTAAATGCGGCCGCTGGAGCCGGTAATAAAATTCACACCTTGGATAGTACTTATCAGCGCACGGAAGGTGATAGGAGCTATTCCAACGCAGTAACCTAAATTATTATTACATTTACTTAACTGACATACACAGATATAAAGACACAAATGCAAGACGTACTACAAGAAGGCTTGCAACTGTTGCCTAGTGGGGCAGAATGCCTGCCTACTCCTTACGAAAGAAAGTGTAAATTCAAGGGCTTGTTTTCTTTGTTAAACCCAATATTATTGTGAACTAACAGACAATAATGCCAAGGAAAGTATACGGGATATTATTAGACATAATTGTAATGTAAGTGTGAACAAAGAAAAGTGGACGTAAAGACAACTTTAAAAGAGAACTACTTAGGGAGCAGGAAGGAGATAAGAGGAAAGGAAGATGGAAGAGAGAAAGACAAAAGAAGATATAAAAGCGAAGAAGAAAAAAAAGGAAGTGACTTGAAAAGCAAGGAAACGCGAAAAAAATATACCATCTCGCTGGCTCAT
Organism: Rhipicephalus microplus; assembly: GCF_043290135.1. NCBI lineage: Eukaryota > Metazoa > Arthropoda > Arachnida > Ixodida > Ixodidae > Rhipicephalus > Rhipicephalus microplus. The sequence goes on along the minus strand of NC_134703.1, from coordinate 113,926,764 downwards.
CGGTGCACTGATTGGGATGAGAAAGCTTAATAAAATATACAAATAATAAATCCGGAGCCTTCGTCTTTTTTGTATACGTTCAGCACTGAAGCAGTCGCTACGAGGTTAAATTAGTGTTTGAAAATTTATGTGCGTTAGTGTAGGCTCTTATCAGTACTTTCTTTCAGAATCCACAATTTCGTTATACAAAGGTTAAATGCAGAACACATGACTTTACCACTCATATCCCGAAGATAGAACGAAACGGTATAACCGCGGGG